>NW_025749970.1:0-21486 GCF_021184085.1 Oncorhynchus gorbuscha | reverse complement strand
TCATAGTTTCTAGTGAGGTCTCTGTTGGGCCAGGACAGTCTGTCATAGCTTCTAGTGAGGTCTCTGTTGGGCAGGACAGTCTGTCATAGTTTCTGGTGAGGTCTCTGTTGGACAGGACAGTCTGTCATAGCTTCTAGTGAGGTCTCTGTTGGGCTGTACTGGTACACATTCTGATCAGCTCTTCTGCGTTTCATTTCCCCAGCGCGCCCATGGCTATAATCCTCACATACCAGAACTGCTGAGCTCATCGCCGCTGAGTGCAGTGTGTGGCGGCTTGCATAACACACACAGACAGAAGTAGCAGAGGCTAGAAAGGTAATCCTGCTCCAGTGGATCCATTCTGCAGATCACACACTGAACTGTCTCACGCAGACATTCATCTTATTGGAGATTGTTGTGCAGAAATGAATCCCAAATATACAGACTTCTTGACTTGAGCCCAACACGTCTCTACTGCAAAACCATACCTGTTAAATATAAAAGGGATGGCCTTATCAGTTGAAGGTAGAACCTAAAAGGCCATGATATCAGATATGAACCATTGATCTACTGTGTGTCTGTTGTCCGTTGGAGCCCCATGATCAAACATCACTCATAACATTAACCTTTTTTTTCCATTTTCACCTAAAATGACCCAAATCTAACTGGCTGTAGAACAGGACCTGAAGCAAGGAAATGCACATTCTTGGTACCATTTGAAACACTGAAGTTTGTGGGAAAATGTTAAATAATGTAGGAGAATAACACAGATCTGGTACAAGATAATACTAAGAAAAAATTATTTGTTCTCTTTTCTCTTTGTTCCATTATCTTTGAAATGCAAGAGAAAGGCCATCATATATTGCAATTTAGATGTTGGCCACTAGATGGCAGCAGTGTGCGCTACATTTCAGATTGATCCAGTTAAGCATTGCAATACTGGACAATATTTTGTATCAAGTCTGCCCAAATGTGTCGAATTGGTCAATTGACACATTCAAGAGGTCCATCTGGTGTCCAATGTAGCCCCATGATCAAACAACATCACTCGTAACGTTAACCTTTATTAAGAGGTCCATATTTATGTAGAAATCACACTACAAGTTTTCTCCTTACAAAAGTTATTTACACTACAGTGCTGACAATTAAAATCGAACAAAAATTATGAAAACTAAAAGCTTCCTTGATATAAATAAGCCTCTGAGGGGAACAAAAAAGCCTGGATCCTTTAAAATAATGTCTCATCATCTTACAAAAATATATATATGTTAATGTCAGCTCTAATAATAATCCATCTATAACCTAAAACTAAAATATATTATTTAAGGACCTGTATGTTTGTCAGACCTGCAGAGTACCAGTGCTTCTGGCCCTAAGTGCTTTGACAGTTCACAGATATTAGCCTGAGTCCCAGATCAGTTTATGCGTTCTTGGCAAAGCCAACTCCTACTGTACGGTCAACAATGAGACAATACAAACTGATCTGGGACCAGGCTACACAGTTATGGACAGGCACTGAGGAATGTTACATTTGCAATGTATTCATTCGGTAACAGAACAAAGCAAGTGTGCATCTAAGGGCGCCCTATGTCCAATAGAGTGCACTACTTTTTTGAACAGATCTCTCTCCTATGGGCCCTGGTCACAAAGTAGATCCCTATGAGGGAATAGGGCGCCAGTTAGGATGCAGACCAACAGAGCTTTACGTGTTCCTTAGAATACATCACACACCGTGTTGATATCATGGTTTAATATCTGTCTTCTCCTTCCTTTAGATGGGATGAAAACAGAACCCCGAAGAGACATGTTAAAACACTATGTACAAAGATCAGTAGAAACAGTCTTTCTGATGCTGCTCATGCAGGTGGTGTTTAAAGGAGAGGGAGGAGCGGCGCGGGGGGCCAGGAGGCCGTGTTTCCGGGGGGGTGACTGGGGCCTTTGTGTAAAGAGAAGTGTCTTTGTCCCGGGGTTTGTCCGGTCTGGGCTGGGGTTGGGCCCGGAACTGGGGTGTAGGGGTCCTGCTCTCTGTGTGGCTGGAGGCCAGGCTTGAAGAAGATAGAAGGGGTGCAGGGGAGGGCGTCAAAAAGGGGGTAGGGGTGTGGGTAAGGACAGGTGTGCGGGTAAGGACAGGGGTGTGGGTAAGGACAGGTGTGTGGGTAAGGACAGGTGTGTGGGTAAGGACAGGGGTGTGGGTAAGGACAGGGGTGTGGGTAAGGACAGGTGTATGGGTAAGGACAGGGGTGTGGCAGAGTTTGCGTGAGGGAGAGGGACTGGGGGTACGAATGGAAGCCGGGCTGGGTTTGAAGGGGGAGAGTGTGTAGAAGTGGGACTAGATTTGGGAGAGGGGGTACAAGAGGATGACGGACTGGGTTTGGGAGAGGATGGGGGTGGAGGTGGGGGAGGGTTTGAGTGAGGAAGACAAGGAAGAGTGTGTGGTAGTGGTTTGATGTAATTCTGAGTGGTGGTGGTGGTAGTGGGGATGATGGTGGTGTGATTTGGGTTTGGTGTCCTGGAAAGACGATTTGGAGGGAGTTAGGGGGGTGATGGGAGTTGGTAGGGGGGCGATGGGTGAGGTGACAGAGGGCTTGGGCAGCCTTATATCCGCAGGTTGAGGTTCCACTTTGACCTCCGGGTGGACAGTGTCTCTGTCTGTGGGGGGTTTGGGGTCCGTGAGAGGAGCTGTGGTCCCTCCCATCAAGGCATCCCCAAACTGCTCCTGTTTGACTCGTAGCGTCGACACGTCCACCTTCCTCTCCTCCTCGGCCGGAGGCTCTTGGTGGTATTGTTTTAAGCGGATGTGCCATGCCAGGCTGCAGACAGCAGAGACAGTCTTGAACTGATGAACCACACTACGAGGGATGTAGTAGATGTCGTTGTCGTACAGCTGGATACGGGCGTAGCGGATCCCCTCGCGTCTCAGCTGGTTCAGCTTAGCGTCGTCCACCCACTGCACACACTGAGGGAGAGAGAGAGTTAGTGTTCTCACTGCACACACTGAGGGAGAGAGAGAGTTAGACAGTGTTCTCACCATAGACACTGAGGGATGGAGAGAGAGTTAGACAGTGTTCTCACCATAGACACTGAGGGAGAGAGAGAGAGTTAGACAGTGTTCTCACCATAGTCACTGAGGGAGAGAGAGATAGTTAGACAGTGTTCTCACCATAGACACTGAGGGAGAGAGAGGGAGAGTTAGACAGTGTTCTCACCATAGACACTGAGGGAAAGAGAGAGAGTTAGACAGTGTTCTCACTGCACACACTGAGGGAGAGAGAGAGAGAGTTAGACAGTGTTCTCACCATAGTCACTGAGGGAGAGAGAGATAGTTAGACAGTGTTCTCACCATAGACACTGAGGGAGAGAGAGAGAGTTAGACAGTGTTCTCACCATAGACACTGAGGGAGAGAGAGATAGTTAGACAGTGTTCTCACCATAGACACTGAGGGAGAGAGAGATAGTTAGACAGTGTTCTCACCATAGACACTGAGGGAGAGAGAGAGAGTTAGACAGTGTTCTCACCATAGTCACTGAGGGAGAGAGAGATAGTTAGACAGTGTTCTCACCATAGACACTGAGGGAGAGAGAGATAGTTAGACAGTGTTCTCACCATAGACACTGGGGATTTTTCTCAATGTGCATCTTTTTCACCTCAAAACACACCGGAGGAGAAGATGCACTGAGCTGTTCCCATATTGTTCTAAACCAGGGGAGTCGTTCAATCACTAGTGCTGAAGGATCCAGCTCTGGGTTGAACATTTGTAAAGCAAACGCAGACGGATGCTGTGAAATCACCTCTCAGCTGCTCCTAACTAAAACAAAACGGCAGCTTAAGAGACACTAATGAAGGACAGGCCCTGAGCCCTCCTGGAGGTCTCCTTAATGGAGGACAGGCCCTGAGCCCTCCTGGAGGGTCTCTTTAATGGAGGACAGGCCCTGAGCCCTCCTGGAGGGTCTCTTTAATGGAGGACAGGCCCTGAGCCCTCCTGGAGGGTCTATTTAATGGAGGACAGGCCCTGAGCCCCCAAAACCAATTCTTTCTTTGGCCGCCTCTCCTTCCAGTTCTCTGCTGCCAATGACTGGAACGAACTACAAAAATCTCTGAAACTGGAAACACTTATCTCCCTCACTAGCTTTAAGCACCAACTGTCAGAGCATCGTACATATTACTGCACCTGTACATAGCCCACCTATAATTTAGCCCAAACAACTACCTCTTTCCCAACTGTATTTAATTTATTTATTTATTTTGCTCCTTTGCACCCCATTATTTTTATTTCTACTTTGCACATTCTTCCATTGCAAAACTACCATTCCAGTGTTTTACTTGCTATATTGTATTTACTTTGCCACCATGGCCTTTTTTGCCTTTACCTCCCTTCTCACCTCATTTGCTCACATTGTATATAGACTTGTTTATACTGTATTATTGACTGTATGTTTGTTTTGCTCCATGTGTAACTCTGTGTTGTTGTTTGTGTCGAACTGCTTTGCTTTATCTTGGCCAGGTCGCAGTTGTAAATGAGAACTTGTTCTCAACTTGCCTACCTGGTTAAATAAAGGTGTTCTCAACTAGCCTACCTGGTTAAATAAAGGTGTTCTCAACTAGCCTACCTGGTTAAATAAAGGTGTTCTCAACTAGCCTGCCTGGTTAAATAAAGGTGTTCTCAACTTGCCTACCTGGTTAAATAAAGGTGTTCTCAACTTGCCTACCTGGTTAAATAAAGGTGTTCTCAACTAGCCTACCTGGTTAAATAAAGGTGTTCTCAACTTGCCTACCTGGTTAAATAAAGGTGTTCTCAACTTGCCTACCTGGTTAAATAAAGGTGTTCTCAACTTGCCTACCTGGTTAAATAAAGGTGTTCTCAACTTGCCTGCCTGGTTAAATAAAGGTGTTCTCAACTTGCCTACCTGGTTAAATAAAGGTGTTCTCAACTTGCCTACCTGGTTAAATAAAGGTGTTCTCAACTTGCCTGCCTGGTTAAATAAAGGTGTTCTCAACTTGCCTGCCTGGTTAAATAAAGGTGTTCTCAACTTGCCTACCTGGTTAAATAAAGGTGTTCTCAACTTGCCTACCTGGTTAAATAAAGGTGTTCTCAACTTGCCTACCTGGTTAAATAAAGGTGTTCTCAACTTGCCTACCTGGTTAAATAAAGGTGTTCTCAACTTGCCTACCTGGTTAAATAAAGGTGTTCTCAACTTGCCTGCCTGGTTAAATAAAGGTGTTCTCAACTTGCCTGCCTGGTTAAATAAAGGTGTTCTCAACTTGCCTGCCTGGTTAAATAAAGGTGTTCTCAACTTGCCTACCTGGTTAAATAAAGGTGTTCTCAACTTGCCTGCCTGGTTAAATAAAGGTGTTCTCAACTTGCCTACCTGGTTAAATAAAGGTGTTCTCAACTTGCCTGCCTGGTTAAATAAAGGTGTTCTCAACTTGCCTACCTGGTTAAATAAAGGTGTTCTCAACTTGCCTGCCTGGTTAAATAAAGGTGTTCTCAACTAGCCTACCTGGTTAAATAAAGGTGTTCTCAACTAGCCTGCCTGGTTAAATAAAGGTGTTCTCAACTTGCCTACCTGGTTAAATAAAGGTGTTCTCAACTAGCCTACCTGGTTAAATAAAGGTGTTCTCAACTTGCCTACCTGGTTAAATAAAGGTGAAATAAAAAATTGAGTGGTAGCCCTGATTCTCACAGACGCCTGTGATCACTTTAATGTAGAACAGGCCCTCCTGGAGGATCACTTTAATGTAGAACAGGCCCTGAGCCCTCCTGGAGGATCACTTTAATGTAGAACAGGCCCTGAGCCCTCCTGGAGGATCACTTTAATGTAGGACAGGCCCTCCTGGAGGATCACTTTAATGTAGAACAGGCCCTGAGCCCTCCTGGAGGATCATTTTAATGTAGGACAGGCCCTCCTGGAGGATCACTTTAATGTAGGACAGGCCCTCCTGGAGGATCACTTTAATGTAGAACAGGCCCTGAGCCCTCCTGGAGGATCACTTTAATGTAGGACAGGCCCTCCTGGAGGATCACTTTAATGTAGGACAGGCCCTCCTGGAGGATCACTTTAATGTAGGACAGGCCATGAGCCCTCCTGGAGGATCACTTTAATGTAGAACAGGCCCTGAGCCCTCCTGGAGGATCACTTTAATGTAGGACAGGCCCGCCTGGAGGATCACTTTAATGTAGGACAGGCCCTCCTGGAGGATCACTTTAATGTAGGACAGGCCCGCCTGGAGGATCACTTTAATGTAGGACAGGCCCTCCTGGAGGATCACTTTACTGTAGGACAGGCCCTGAGCCCTCCTGGAGGATCACTTTAATGTAGAACAGGCCCTGAGCCCTCCTGGAGGATCACTTTAATGTAGGACAGGCCCTCCTGGAGGATCACTTTAATGTAGGACAGGCCCTCCTGGAGGATCACTTTACTGTAGGACAGGCCCTGAGCCCTCCTGGAGGATCACTTTAATGTAGGACAGGCCCTGAACCCTCCTGGAGGATCACTTTAATGTAGGACAGGCCCTGAACCCTCCTGGAGGATCACTTTAATGTAGGCCCTGAGCCCTCCTGGAGGATCACTTTAATGTAGGCCCTGCACCCTCCTGGAGGATCACTTTAATGTAGGACAGGCCCTCCTGGAGGATCACTTTAATGTAGGACAGGCCCTCCTGGAGGATCACTTTACTGTAGGACAGGCCCTGAGCCCTCCTGGAGGATCACTTTAATGTAGAACAGGCCCTGAGCCCTCCTGGAGGATCACTTTAATGTAGGACAGGCCCTCCTGGAGGATCACTTTAATGTAGGACAGGCCCTCCTGGAGGATCACTTTACTGTAGGACAGGCCCTGAGCCCTCCTGGAGGATCACTTTAATGTAGGACAGGCCCTGAACCCTCCTGGAGGATCACTTTAATGTAGGACAGGCCCTGAACCCTCCTGGAGGATCACTTTAATGTAGGCCCTGAGCCCTCCTGGAGGATCACTTTAATGTAGGACAGGCCCTCCTGGAGGATCACTTTAATGTAGGCCTGAACCCTCCTGGAGGATCACTTTAATGTAGGACAGGCCCTGAGCCCTCCTGGAGGATCACTTTAATGTAGGACAGGCCCTGAGCCCTCCTGGAGGATCACTTTAATGTAGGACAGGCCCTCCTGGAGGATCACTTTAATGTAGAACAGGCCCTGAGCCCTCCTGGAGGATCATTTTAATGTAGGACAGGCCCTCCTGGAGGATCACTTTAATGTAGGACAGGCCCTCCTGGAGGATCACTTTAATGTAGAACAGGCCCTGAGCCCTCCTGGAGGATCACTTTAATGTAGGACAGGCCCTCCTGGAGGATCACTTTAATGTAGGACAGGCCCTCCTGGAGGATCACTTTAATGTAGGACAGGCCATGAGCCCTCCTGGAGGATCACTTTAATGTAGAACAGGCCCTGAGCCCTCCTGGAGGATCACTTTAATGTAGGACAGGCCCGCCTGGAGGATCACTTTAATGTAGGACAGGCCCTCCTGGAGGATCACTTTAATGTAGGACAGGCCCGCCTGGAGGATCACTTTAATGTAGGACAGGCCCTCCTGGAGGATCACTTTACTGTAGGACAGGCCCTGAGCCCTCCTGGAGGATCACTTTAATGTAGAACAGGCCCTGAGCCCTCCTGGAGGATCACTTTAATGTAGGACAGGCCCTCCTGGAGGATCACTTTAATGTAGGACAGGCCCTCCTGGAGGATCACTTTACTGTAGGACAGGCCCTGAGCCCTCCTGGAGGATCACTTTAATGTAGGACAGGCCCTGAACCCTCCTGGAGGATCACTTTAATGTAGGACAGGCCCTGAACCCTCCTGGAGGATCACTTTAATGTAGGCCCTGAGCCCTCCTGGAGGATCACTTTAATGTAGGCCCTGCACCCTCCTGGAGGATCACTTTAATGTAGGACAGGCCCTCCTGGAGGATCACTTTAATGTAGGACAGGCCCTCCTGGAGGATCACTTTACTGTAGGACAGGCCCTGAGCCCTCCTGGAGGATCACTTTAATGTAGAACAGGCCCTGAGCCCTCCTGGAGGATCACTTTAATGTAGGACAGGCCCTCCTGGAGGATCACTTTAATGTAGGACAGGCCCTCCTGGAGGATCACTTTACTGTAGGACAGGCCCTGAGCCCTCCTGGAGGATCACTTTAATGTAGGACAGGCCCTGAACCCTCCTGGAGGATCACTTTAATGTAGGACAGGCCCTGAACCCTCCTGGAGGATCACTTTAATGTAGGCCCTGAGCCCTCCTGGAGGATCACTTTAATGTAGGACAGGCCCTCCTGGAGGATCACTTTAATGTAGGCCTGAACCCTCCTGGAGGATCACTTTAATGTAGGACAGGCCCTGAGCCCTCCTGGAGGATCACTTTAATGTAGGACAGGCCCTGAGCCCTCCTGGAGGATCACTTTAATGTAGGACAGGCCCTGAGCCCTCCTGGAGGATCACTTTAATGTAGGACAGGCCCTGAACCCTCCTGGAGGATCACTTTAATGTAGGCCCTGAACCCTCCTGGAGGATCACTTTAATGTAGGCCCTGAGCCCTCCTGGAGGATCACTTTAATGTAGGCCCTGAGCCCTCCTGGAGGATCACTTTAATGTAGGACAGGCCCTGAGCTCTCCTGGAGGATCACTTTAATGTAGGACAGGCACTGAACCCTCCTGGAGGATCACTTTAATGTAGGACAGGCCCTGAGCCCTCCTGGAGGATCACTTTAATGTAGGCCCTGAGCCCTCCTGGAGGATCACTTTAATGTAGGCCCTGAACCCTCCTGGAGGATCACTTTAATGTAGGCCCTGCACCCTCCTGGAGGATCACTTTAATGTAGGACAGGCCCTCCTGGAGGATCACTTTAATGTAGGACAGGCCCTCCTGGAGGATCACTTTAATGTAGGACAGGCCCTGAGCCCTCCTGGAGGATCACTTTAATGTAGAACAGGCCCTGAGCCCTCCTGGAGGATCACTTTAATGTAGGACAGGCCCGCCTGGAGGATCACTTTAATGTAGGACAGGCCCTCCTGGAGGATCACTTTACTGTAGGACAGGCCCTGAGCCCTCCTGGAGGATCACTTTAATGTAGAACAGGCCCTGAGCCCTCCTGGAGGATCACTTTAATGTAGGACAGGCCCTGAACCCTCCTGGAGGATCACTTTAATGTAGGACAGGCCCTCCTGGAGGATCACTTTAATGTAGGACAGGCCCTGAACCCTCCTGGAGGATCACTTTAATGTAGGCCCTGAGCCCTCCTGGAGGATCACTTTAATGTAGGACAGGCCCTCCTGGAGGATCACTTTAATGTAGGCCTGAACCCTCCTGGAGGATCACTTTAATGTAGGACAGGCCCTGAGCCCTCCTGGAGGATCACTTTAATGTAGGACAGGCCCTGAGCCCTCCTGGAGGATCACTTTAATGTAGGACAGGCCCTGAGCCCTCCTGGAGGATCACTTTAATGTAGGCCCTGAGCCCTCCTGGAGGATCACTTTAATGTAGGACAGGCCCTGAGCTCTCCTGGAGGATCACTTTAATGTAGGACAGGCACTGAACCCTCCTGGAGGATCACTTTAATGTAGGACAGGCCCTGAGCCCTCCTGGAGGATCACTTTAATGTAGGCCCTGAGCCCTCCTGGAGGATCACTTTAATGTAGGCCCTGAACCCTCCTGGAGGATCACTTTAATGTAGGCCCTGCACCCTCCTGGAGGATCACTTTAATGTAGGACCTGAGCCCTCCTGGAGGATCACTTTAATGTAGGACCTGAGCCCTCCTGGAGGATCACTTTAATGTAGGCCTGAACCCTCCTGGAGGATCACTTTAATGTAGGCCCTGAGTCCTCCTGGAGGATCACTTTAATGTAGGACAGGCACTGATCCCTCCTGGAGGATCACTTTAATGTAGGACAGGCACTGAGCCCTCCTGGAGGATCACTTTAATGTAGGACAGGCCCTGAGCCCTCCTGGAGGATCACTTTAATGCAGGCACTGAGCCCTCCTGGAGGATCACTTTAATGTAGGCCCTGAGCCCTCCTGGAGGGTCTCTGTTGGAGACAGCACAGTGTAGTGCCACATCTAGCCAGAGGGTGGCAGTACAGTGCATAGGGCTGTGGATAAGCTACCTTGTTTCATGCAATATCAAATCAAATGTTTTGTCACATGAGCTAAATACAACCGGTGTAGATCTTACAGTGAAATGCTTACTTACAAGCCCTTAACCAACAATGCAGTTAAGAAAAATAAGAAATAAAAGTAACTAATAATTAAAGAGCAGCAGTAAAATAACCGTAGCGAGGCAATATACAAGGGGTACCGGTACAGAGTTAATCTACGGGGGCACCGGTTAGTCGAGGTAATTGAGGTAATATGTACATTAGGGTAGAGTTATTAAAGTGCATAGACCACAGAGTAGCAGCAGCATAAAAGATGGGGGGAGGGGGGCAATGCAAGTAGTCTGGGTGGCCATTTGATTAGCTGTTCAGTAGTCTTATGGTTTGGGGGTAGAAGCTGTTTAGAAGCCTCTTGGACCTAGGACTTGGCGCTCCGGTACCGCTTGCCGTGCGGTAGCAGAGAGAACAGTCTATGACTAGGGTGGCTGGAGTCTGACATGTTTTAGGGCCATCCTCTGACACCACCTGAAATAGTGGTCCTGGATGGCAGAAAGCTTGGCCTCAGTGATGTACTGGGCCGTACGCACTACCCTCTGTGATGCCTTGCGATCGGAGGCCGAGCAGTTGCCATACCAGGCAGTGATGTAACCAGGATGCTCCCGATCCTCCTTTTCCTGTCCACAATCATCTCTTTAGTTTTGATCATGTTGAGGGAGAGGTTTTTGTCCTGGCACCACATGGCCAGGTCTCTTCCTCCTCCCTATGTGCTGTCTCATGGTTGTTGGTGATCAGGTCTACCACTGATGTGTCAACAGCAAACTTAATGATTACAGATTATGGCCCTGAGCCCATTGGAATCCACGAGGAGACTACGTGGCAGGCTGACTACCTGTTACGCGAGTGCAGCAAGGAGCCAAGGTAAGTTGATAGCTAGCATTAAACTTTTAAAAAACATCAATCTTGGCAAATATTGCACTTTTACTTTCTTCTCCAACACTTTGTTTTTGCATTATTTAAACCAAATTGAACATGTTTAATTTATTTGAGACTAAATTGATGTTATTGAATTATTACAAATAAATAATAAATAAATGAATATATATATATAAATCGTCCGATTAATCGGTACCGTCTTTTTTGGTCCTCCAATAATCGGTATTCGTGTTGAAAAATCATAATCGGTCAACCTCTAATCTCCGCCAGGCATCTCCACAAGTCATCCGACTCATTAAAGAAATGTTCTTCATCAAGTTCGAAGTGAGTAATCGCTGTTCTGTTTTCCAGAAGCTTTCAGTCATAAGAGACAGAATAAGTTACAAAATAAGTTACAAAAAAATGCAAGAAAAAAAACAAACAAAATAGCAGAGTTGTTTAAGAGCCCATGAAACAGCAGCCATTGTCTCCGCTGCCTTCTTAACCAATAGAAACGAGGTAGAGGACAGGTGCAGCTCACCTGGGACAGAGGTGGTTCGTGCAGGTCCAGTTGTAACCTCTGGACGACATTAGGGAAGTCTCCAGCATGGAAACAGATCACGTCTTTGGTAACGCGAGGGGGCTCCGCGCTACAGAGACAGAAAGAAGATACATTATAACCATTGATTTCCAATCAGATTATGCAGCGGTCTTGTAACGGATTAGTTGGACGATTGTTGGATACTAAATACAGCCTCAATAGGCCTACAGTTTAAAGTCATTTATACCAAGCAACGTATCTAAAGATAATACATTATCATATGTCCGGGTGTTAAAACTACCCACCTCTCTCCACAGCGCACGGCCTTGAGCACCCCTACAGCGGCGGTGGTCTGCCTCTCGAAGCCCTGTCCGATGTGGTCAGCGTGGGCACGCGTCCGGTCATCGAACAGCATCTCACGAGGCTCGCTGGCCCGAGGTAGGTACTGCAGGTTCTTGATCTCATTGGTTGACCTGGAGGAGGAGAGGACATTGAGATTAACACAAACTTCAATAGCAGGCGGCCATATTAAGACCAAAATAATCAATCAATCATCAATTACTATATGATACTGATATATGATACTATATAACAGATGCTTTATCCTGATCCGGCATCATGCCTCTGGAGAGCTAGTCTAGGATATCCCTGACCTTGTAGTTTAGTAAACTGTCTGGTTCTAGAGACCACTGGAGAGCTAGTCTAGGATATCCCTGACCTTGTAGTTTAGTAAGCTGTCTGGTTCTAGAGACCACCGGAGAGCTAGTCTAGGATATCCCTGACCTTGTAGCTTAGTAAACTGTCTGGTTCTAGAGACCACCGTAGAGCCGGAAGTAAGCTGTCTGGTTCTAGAGACCACCGTAGAGCCGGAAGTAAGCTGTCTGGTTCTAGAGACCACTGGAGTGCCGGAAGTAAGCTGTCTGGTTCTAGAGACCACCGTAGAGCCGGAAGTAAGCTGTCTGGTCCCAGTGACCACCGGAGTGCCGGAAGTAAGCTGTCTGGTTCTAGAGACCACCAGAGAGCCTGAAGTAAGCTGTCTGGTCCCAGTGACCACCGGAGTGCCGGAAGTAAGCTGTCTGGTTCTAGAGACCACCAGAGAGCCTGAAGTAAGCTGTCTGGTTCTAGAGACCACCAGAGAGCCTGAAGTAAGCTGTCTCCCCAGTAAAGCACATTAACACCTGATTCAACAAATTTAATGGAATCAGTGGAACGGAGTCAAACGTTGTTTCCATGTGTTGGATGTGTTTGATACCATTCCACTGATTCCATTCCAGCCATTACAATGAGCCTGCCTTCCTATTGCTCCTCCCACCAGCCTCCTCTGAAGCCCACACACACTGCAGCGCTCCAGAACTAGGAATATACCGCAATGTCCTACAGCGAGACACCCATGAGCGACCCCACAGCGCCAGTGTTTAGTCAGAGAGAGAGGTAACGCCGCCAGTGTAAAGGCAGTGTGAGTACATCCTCACATTTAACATACATTACACTAGAGAACATCACGTGGTGAAACAACCAACGAGGAGATAGTGCCTGTGTCACAAATCACACCATATTCCCTATATCGTGCCCTACAGTAGTGTACTATATAGGGGTTAGTGTGCCATTTGTGATGTAACCCGAGCACTGTTTACATTTAAGTATGCAGAAGTAGAGTAGGACAGGACTTCTGCCTGCCTGGATGAAGTAATACATGTAAAGCTGAGACCCAGAGAAAAGGTTTCAACAGAAGAAACAGACAGCACTCTGGGGAGGGAGAAGAGGGGGAGGGAGGGAGAAGAGGGGGAGGGAGGAAGACGGAGGGAGAAGAGGGGGAGGGAGGAAGAGGGAGGGAGAAGAGGGGGAGGGAGAAGAGGGGGAGGGAGGAAGAGGGGGAGGGAGAAGAGGGGAGGGAGGAAGAGGGGGAGGGAGAAGAGGGGGAGGGAGAAGAGGGGGAGGGAGAAGAGGGGGAGGGAGGAAGAGGGAGGGAGAAGAGGGGGAGGGAGAAGAGGGGGAGGGAGGAAGAGGGAGGGAGAAGAGGGGAGGGAGAAGAGGGGGAGGGAGGAAGAGGGAGGGAGAAGAGGGGGAGGGAGGAAGAGGGAGGGAGAAGAGGGGAGGGAGAAGAGGGGGAGGGAGGAAGAGGGAGGGAGAAGAGGGAGGGAGAAGAGGGGGAGGGAGGAAGAGGGAGGGAGAAGAGGGAGGGAGAAGAGGGGGAAGGAGGGGGAGGGAGGAAGAGGGGGAGAAGAGGGGAGGGAGAAGAGGGGAGGGAGAAGAGGGGGAGGGAGAAGAGGGGAGGGAGGAAGAGGGGGAGGGAGGAAGAGGGGGAGGGAGGAGAGGGGGAGGGAGAAGAGGGGGAGGGAGAAGAGGGGGAGGGAGGAAGCGCAGCATTTTTGGGCTCCTGCGCATGAAGCGATTGGCCACGGCTATTTGGTCATACTGTTCGAGTCAGGAGAGAGAGTAGTCACTGTTCTACAGTATCTATTTATTTTATTTAACCAGGCAAGTCAGTTAAGAACAAATTCTTATTTACAATGACGGCCTACTGGGGAACAGTGGGTTAACTGCCTTGTTCAGGGGCAGAACAACAGACTTTTACCTTGTCCGCTCAGGATTTAGATTTTGCAACCTTTCGGTTACTAGTCCAACGCTCTAACCACTATGCTACCTGCCACCCCATCTATGAGGACAGACAGTGAGGTACTAGTCACTATACTACAGTATCTATGGGGACAGACAGTGAGGTACTAGTCACGGTACTACAGTATCTATGAGGACAGACAGTGAGGTACTAGTCACTGTACTACAGTATCTATGGGGACAGACAGTGAGGTACTAGTCACGGTATTACAGTATCTATGGGGACAGACAGTGAGGTACTTGTCACTGTACTACATTATCTATGGGGACAGACAGTGAGGTACTAGTCACTGTACTACATTATCTATGAGGACAGACAGTGAGGTACTAGTCACGGTACTACAGTATCTATGGGGACAGACAGTGAGGTACTAGTCATTGTACTACAGTATCTATGGGGACAGACAGTGAGGTACTAGTCACCATACTACATTATCTATGAGGACAGACAGTGAGGTACTAGTCACTATACTACATTATCTATGAGGACAGACAGTGAGGTACTAGTCACTATACTACATTATCTATGAGGACAGACAGTGAGGTACTAGTCACTATACTACATTATCTATGGGGACAGACAGTGAGGTACTAGTGAAGGTGATGAAGTCAACTTGGTGAGACTTATTTCATGGCAAGGTGAGGGTGGAAACTGAGAAGGCAGACAGAGTGAAAACTCAGAAATCTGCTATGGCTGTTTTGGGTCAGAAAGTGAAGTGTTATTTTTCCACTACTTGGTCAAGTGGCTATATATATATATATTCATCTATCTTCCTGGGAACAGCTGTAAAAGAGGCCTTCTCTTCAGTCAAGGTCTCCATGTTTGTCTCGGTCTTTCACAGTTCCATGCCTGTGTACAGTATGATCCATGTTTGTCTGTCTTTCACAGTTCCATGCCTGTGTACAGTATAATCCATGTCTGTCTCGGTCTTTCACAGTTCCATGCCTGTGTACAGTATGATCCATGTTTGTCTGTCTTTCACAGTTCCATGCCTGTGTACAGTATGATCCATAAACCATGTGTTACTGTGTCCTATAAAAGATCCCTGAGGATTCCCTGAGCATGAAGACTCATCCTATAAATAAATCATACATTTTACAGGATGCCGTCATGCAGCCAAAACACTGTGTGTGTGTGTGTGTGTGTGTGTGTGTGTGTGTGTGTGTGTGTGTGTGTGTGTGTGTGTGTGTGTGTGTGTGTGTGTGTGTGTGTGTGTGTGTGTGTGTGTGTGTGTGTGTGTGTGTGTGTGTGTGTGTGTGTGTGTGTGTGTGTGTGTGTGTGTGTGAGAGGGAGAGAGGGAGAGAGGGAGAGATCCAGCCATCAGGTCTGACATGGTGGTCCTTCTGTAGCTCAGTTGGTAGAGCATGGCGCCGCCAGGGTAGTGGGTTCAATTACGTAGAATGTATGCACACATGACTGTAAGTCGCTTTGGATAAAAGCGTCTGCTAAATGGCATATATTATATTATTATGTGTTCCTGACAGCCTGTAGTCTTGTAAACCCCACCCTAGGCAACAGTGAAGAAGGCGGGGTGTTCAGGCAGGTAGTCTGGGGAACCATGAACCTTTAGCTCCCATTTCCCTATTGTAGGATTGTTATTTGTAACAGCTGTCCCGTATTACGGGACTACGACAGGACTACGATATATATTTTTGTGTGTGTGAATAAAGACAATGAAAAAAATACCCACCAAAAAAGACAGCACCTATAAAATATTTTGAATAATCGATAAATAGTTTAGCCTGTATCCCAAATAGCACCCTAGATAGTGCAGATCTTTCGACCAGATGTAAAAAAGGATACAGCAGGTGTAAATAGTACAGTGAAATGCAGACTAATGGGTAACGGGCTCCGGGTAACGGGTAACGGGCTCCGACTAACTGGTAACGGGCTCCGACTAACTGGTAACGGGCTCCGACTAACTGGTAACGGGCCCCGACTAACAGGTAACGGGCCCCGACTAACAGGTAACGGGCCCCGACTAACAGGTAACGGGCCCCGACTAACAGGTAACGGGCCCCGACTAACAGGTAACGGGCCCCGACTAACAGGTAACGGGCCCCGACTAACAGGTAACGGGCCCCGACTAACAGGTAACGGGGCTCCGACTAACAGGTAACGGGCCCCGACTAACAGGTAACGGGCCCCGACTAACAGGTAACGGGCTCCGACTAACAGGTAACGGGCCCCGACTAACAGGTAACGGGCCCCGACTAACAGGTAACGGGCCCCGACTAACAGGTAACGGGCCCCGACTAACAGGTAACGGGCCCCGACTAACAGGTAACGGGCCCCCGACTAATAGGTAACGGGCCCCCGACTAACTGGTAACGGGCCCCGACTAACAGGTAACGGGCCCGACTAACAGGTAACGGGCCCCGACTAACAGGTAACGGGCCCCGACTAACAGGTAACGGGCTCCGACTAACAGGTAACGGGCTCCGACTAACAGGTAACGGGCTCCGACTAACAGGTAACGGGCCCCGACTAACAGGTAACGGGCTCCGACTAACAGGTAACGGGCTCCGACTAACAGGTAACGGGCTCCGACTAACAGGTAACGGGCCCCGACTAACAGGTAACGGGCTCCGACTAACAGATAACGGGCTCCGACTAACAGGTAACGGGCTCCGACTAACAGGTAACGGGCCCCGACTAACAGGTAACGGGCCCCGACTAACAGGTAACGGGCCCCGACTAACAGGCTCCCACTAACAGGTAACGGGCTCCGACTAACAGGTAACGGGCCCCGACTAACAGGCTCCCACTAACAGGTAACGGGCTCCGACTAACAGGTAACGGGCCCCGACTAACAGGTAACGGGCCCCGACTAACAGGTAACGGGCTCCGACTAACAGGTAACGGGCTCCGACTAACAGGTAACGGGCTCCGACTAACAGGTAACGGGCCCCGACTAACAGGTAACGGGCTCCGACTAACAGGTAACGGGCTCCGACTAACGGGTAACGGGCTCCGACTAACAGGTAACGGGCCCCGACTAACAGGTAACGGGCTCCGACTAACAGGTAACGGGCCCCGACTAACAGGTAACGGGCTCCGACTAACGGGTAACGGTAGCTCCGACTAACAGGTAACGGGCTCCGACTAACAGGTAACGGGCTCCGACTAACAGGTAACGGGCTCCGACTAACAGGTAACGGGCTCCGACTAACAGGTAACGGGCCCCGACTAACAGGTAACGGGCTCCGACTAACAGGTAACGGGCTCCGACTAACGGGTAACGGGCTCCGACTAACAGGTAACGGGCCCCGACTAACAGGTAACGGGCTCCGACTAACAGGTAACGGGCCCCGACTAACAGGTAACGGGCTCCGACTAACGGGTAACGGGCTCCGACTAACAGGTAACGGGCTCCGACTAACAGGTAACGGGCTCCGACTAACAGGTAACGGGCTCCGACTAACAGGTAACGGGCCCCGACTAACAGGTAACGGGCCCCGACTAACAGGTAACGGGCTCCGACTAACAGGTAACGGGCTTTAGTTGTCCTCATCTTAAAATGTAGGAGTAACGTTGTTGCTTTAAGCTAAGAGTATTTATTACCTCAGGAAAGCTAAGAACAACACGAGTTGGTAACCATGGTGCAATTCAGCTTCAGCTCACTATGCTGTTGTCTCAAGTCAAGGAAGTGACACGGGAGGCTCTTTAAGAGCCAATGAACACGCCGATGGGCACATGTTTTTTTCTGTTACTGATTTGAAAAATGAGATTTCAGGTGTGTGTCTCCTGACCGATTTCCACTTTTGGTTAATGGCGTTTGTCCCTCATGAGACACTGTAGGAAGCCTATTTCACTTCCTCAACGTCCCCAGAAATCTGTAATTCATTTTTACATTTTGGCCGAGGATGTTTTAGATGCACAATTTTTCATCTATCAAAGGTGTTTGATGCAGTATTTCTCAAGTAAAACAATGTGCGACGTGTGTCAACAGTAGGAGCTGCTGTGTGGGTCTGTCTCACTGTCTATGCTATTGGATCAAGAGCAATCACCACAGCTGTTGGACACCCCAACCTTCATTTACCCGGTGTGACGCGCAGATGTTCCAAACTCCATTTTACACCAGACTGACTTCATGACCAAAATGACACTAGAATACATGTTTCTGACTCATAACGATGCCACATTGGTTGTTTTCTATAGGATTCTTCGCTCTTTAAATCAAGCTGCGATGCTAATATTATCAGGATGAAATGACACCTCCCTGTCCGTTCCACTAGGAATAAACGTCAAGAAGATGGATAAGGGAGTGAAATAGATAAATAGCTCAGCAGTTGGGAGCAGCAGCGGTGTTGGAATGCTGAACTGCAGGGATGGTTGAGAATAACATGACATGAGAGACATGTTCTGGCCTGGTTTAGGTCTTATCTGTCGGAAAGATATCAGTTTGTCTCTGTGAATGGTTTGTCCTCTGACAAATCAACTGTAAATTTCGGTGTTCCTCAAGGTTCTGTTTTAGGACCACTATTGTTTTCACTATATATTTTACCTCTTGGGGATGTTATTCGAAAACATAATGTAAACTTTCACTGCTATGCGGATGACACACAGCTGTACATTTCAATGAAACATGGTGAAGCACCAAAATTGCCCTCGCTAGAAGCATGTGTTTCAGACATAAGGAAGTGGATGGCTGCAAACTTTCTACTATTAAACTCGGACAAAACAGAGATGCTTGTTCTAGGTCCCAAGAAACAAAGAGATCTTCTGTTGAATCTGACAATTAATCTTAATGGTTGTACAGTCGTCTCAAATAAAACTGTGAAGGACCTCGGCGTTACTCTGGACCCTGATCTCTCTTTTGAAGAACATATCAAGACCATTTCGAGGACAGCTTTTTTCCATCTACGTAACATTGCAAAAATCAGAAACTTTCTGTCCAAAAATGATGCAGAAAAATTAATCCATGCTTTTGTCACTTCTAGGTTAGACTACTGCAATGCTCTATTTTCCGGCTACCCGGATAAAGCACTAAATAAACTTCAGTTAGTGCTAAATACGGCTGCTAGAATCCTGACTAGAACCAAAAAATTTGATCATATTACTCCAGTGCTAGCCTCTCTACACTGGCTTCCTGTCAAAGCAAGGGCTGATTTCAAGGTTTTACTGCTAACCTACAAAGCATTACATGGGCTTGCTCCTACCTACCTCTCTGATTTGGTCCTGCCGTACATACCTATACGTACGCTACGGTCACAGGACGCAGGCCTCCTAATTGTCCCTAGAATTTCTAAGCAAACAGCTGGAGGCAGGGCTTTCTCCTATAGAGCTCCATTTTTATGGAACGGTCTGCCTACCCATGTCAGAGACGCAAACTCGGTCTCAACCTTTAAGTCTTTACTGAAGACTCATCTCTTCAGTGGGTCATATGATTGAGTGTAGTCTGGCCCAGGAGTGGGAAGGTGAACGGAAAGGCTCTGGAGCAACGAACCGCCCTTGCTGTCTCTGCCTGGCCGGTTCCCCTTTTCCACTGGGATTCTCTGCCTCTAACCCTGTTACGGGGCTGAGTCACTGGCTTGCTGGGGCTCTCTCGTGCCGTCCCTGGGGGATGCGTCACCTGGGTGGGTTGATTCACTGTTGTGGTCGGCCTGTCTGGGTTCCCCCCTTGGGTTGTACCGTGTCGGAGATCTTTGTGGGCTATACTCGGCCTTGTCTCAGGATGGTAAGTTGGTGGTTGAAGATTTCCCTCTAGTGGTGTGGGGGCTGTGCTTTGGCAAAGTGGGTGGGGTTATATCCTTCCTGTTTGGCCCTGTCCGGGGTGTCCTCGGATGGGGCCACAGTGTCTCCTGACCCCTCCTGTCTCAGCCTCCAGTATTTATGCTGCAGTAGTTTATGTGTCGGGGGGCTAGGGTCAGTTTGTTTATCTGGAGTACTTCTCCTGTCCTATTCGGTGTCCTGTGTAAATCTAAGTGTGTGTTCTCTAATTCTCTCCTTCTCTCCTTCTTTCTCTCTCTCGGAGGACCTGAGCCCTAGAACCATGCCCCAGGACTACCTGACATGATGACTCCTTGCTGTCCCCAGTCCACCTGGCCATGCTGCTGCTCCAGTTTCAACTGGCCTGGGCCCTAGGACCATGTCCCAGGACTACCTGACATGAGAGACTCCTTGCTGTCCCCAGTCCACCTGGCCATGCTCCTGCTCCAGTTTCAACTGTTTTGCCTTACTATTATTCAACCATGCTGGTCATTTATGAACATTTGAACATCTTGGCCACGTTCTGTTATAATCTCCACCCGGCACAGCCAGAAGAGGACTGGCCACCCCACATATGCTCTCTCTAATTCTCTCTTTCTTTCTCTCTCTCGGAGGACCTGAGCCCTAGGACCGTGCCCCAGGACTACCTGACATGATGGCTCCTTGCTGTCCCCAGTCCACCTGACTGTGCTGCTGCTCCAGTTTCAACTGTTCTGCCTTATTATTATTTGACCATGCTGGTCATTTATGAACATTTGAACATCTTGGTCATGTTCTGTTATAATCTCTACCCGGCACAGCCAGAAGAGGACTGGCCACCCCACATAGCCCGGTTCCTCTCTAGGTTTCTTCCTAGGTTTTGGCCTTTCTAGGGAGTTTTTCCTAGCCACCGTGCTTTTACACCTGCATTGTTTGCTGTTTGGGGTTTTAGGCTGGGTTTCTGTACAGCACTTTGAGATATCAGCTGATGTACGAAGGGCTATATAAATAAATTTGATTTGATTTGATTTGATTTGATGCGAGACGGGACGACGTGGGGGTGTCTCTGTGTGTGTGTCTGTGTGTGTGTGTTTGTGCCTCTGTGTGTGTGTGTGTGCCTCTGTGTGTGTGTGTCTGTGTGTGTGTGTGTGTCTGTGTGTGTCTCTGTGTGTGTGTGTGTGTGTGTCTCTGTGTGTGTGTGTGTGTCTCTGTGTGTGTGTGTGTCTCTGTGTGTGTGTGTGTCTCTGTGTGTGTGTGTGTCTCTGTGTGTGTGTGTGTGTCTCTGTGTGTGTGTGTGTGTGTCTCTGTGTGTGTGTGTGTCTCTGTGTGTGTGTGTCTGTGTGTGTGTGTGTCTCTGTGTGTGTGTGTGTCTCTGTGTGTGTGTGTGTGTGTCTCTGTGTGTGTGTGTGTGTGTGTCTCTGTGTGTGTGTGTGTCTCTGTGTGTGTGTGTGTGTGTGTCTCTGTGTGTGTGTGTGTGTCTCTGTGTGTGTGTGTGTGTGTGTGTCTCTGTGTGTGTGTGTGTCTCTGTGTGTGTGTGTCTGTGTGTGTGTGTGTGTGTCTCTGTGTGTGTGTGTGTCTCTGTGTGTGTGTGTGTCTCTGTGTGTGTGTGTCTCTGTGTGTGTGTGTCTCT
>NW_025749969.1:20000-21489 GCF_021184085.1 Oncorhynchus gorbuscha | reverse complement strand
GTTACAATGTATCCAGTCAAAAGAGTCGTTACAATGTATCCAGTCAAAGAGTCGTTACAATGTATCCAGTCAAAAGAGTCGTTACAATGTATCCAGTCAAAGAGTCGTTACAATGTATCCAGTCAAAAGAGTCGTTACAATGTATCCAGTCAAAAGAGTCGTTACAATGTATCCAGTCAAAAGAGTCGTTACAATGTATCCAGTCAAAAGAGTCGTTACAATGTATCCAGTCAAAAGAGTCGTTACAATGTATCCAGTCAAAAGAGTCGTTACAATGTATCCAGTCAAAAGAGTCGCTACAATGTATCCAGTCAAAGAGTCGTTACAATGTATCCAGTCAAAAGAGTCGTTACAATGTATCCAGTCAAAGAGTCGTTACAATGTATCCAGTCAAAAGAGTCGTTACAATGTATCCAGTCAAAGAGTCGTTACAATGTATCCAGTCAAGAGTCGTTACAATGTATCCAGTCAAAAGAGTCGTTACAATGTATCCAGTCAAATTAGTTTACATTATGTCAAGTCAAAGTGGATTACAATGTATCCAGCCAAAGTCGTTACAATGTATCCAGTCAAAGAGTGGTTACAATGCTTGTCCGGTCAAAGAGTGGTTATTCCCTTTGACACTGTGTTCCACATCATCATTGATGTGGCTTACTGTGTTCGTCATGTAAGTGGCAAACACTGTGGTCGTCGTAGGTGGCATTGCTGTGTGTTCATCCGTAATGATGTGGCTTACTGTATTCCGTCGTGTTAAGTGTGACGCTGCTGTTCCATCGTAAATGGCGAAACCCCAGTATTGTTCATCGTGGTTGTGTGGCTTCTGACCGTCGTGTAATTAACAATACCGTGTTCATCATTGTGTGTTTCCTGTATTCATCATGTTGTGTGGCTTGCTGTATTCGTCATTATTCATGGCTTATAGTATTCCACCAGCTTACTGTATTCATCATGTAAATGTAGCTTACTGTATTCCATCATGTAAATGTAGCTTACTGTATTCCATCATGTTAATGTAGCTTACTGTATTCATCATGTTAATGTGGCTTACTGTATTCATCATGTAAATGTAGCTTACTGTATTCCACCAGCTTACTGTATTCCATCATGTAAATGTAGCTTACTGTATTCCATCATGTAAATGTAGCTTACTGTATTCCATCATGTTAATGTAACACTGTATTCATCATGTTAATGTAGCTTACTGTATTCATCATGTTAATGTAGCTTACTGTATTCATCATGTAAATGTGGCTTACTGTATTCCATCATGTTAATGTAGCTTACTGTATTCATCATGTTAATGTAGCTTACTGTATTCATCATGTTAATGTGGCTTACTGTATTCATCATGTAAATGTAGCTTACTGTATTCCATCATGTTAATGTAGCTTACTGTAGTCCATCATGTGCATGTAGCTTACTGTATTCCATCATGTAAATATAGCTTACTGTATTCCACCAGCTTACTGTATTCCATCATTTAAATGTA
>NW_025749969.1:0-2500 GCF_021184085.1 Oncorhynchus gorbuscha | reverse complement strand
CCTCTCTCTCTCGTCTCTCTCTCTCTCTTTCTCTCTCTCTCTCTCTCTCTCTCTCTCTCTCTCTTGTCTTCGTCTTGTCCTCTCTCTCTGTCTCTCTAGGTTCTCTCTTTCTGTTTTTCCTCTCTCTCGTCTCTCTCTCTCTCTCTCGTCTTGTTTCTCTCTCTGGGTTTCTCTCTCTCTTCGTCTTGTCTCTCTCTCTCTCTCTGATCTTGTCTCTCTCTCTCTCTCTCTCTCTCTCTCTCATCTTGTCATCTCTCTCTCTCTGTCTCTCTCTCTCTCTCTCTTGTCATCTCTCTCTCTCTCTCTCTCTCTCTCTCTCTCTCTCTCTCTCTCTCTCTCTCTCTCTCTCTCTCTCTCTCTCTCTCTCTCTCTCTCTCTCGTCTTGTCTCTCTCTCTCTCTCTCTCTCTCTCTCTCTCGTCTTGTCCTCTCTCTCTCTCGTCTCTCCTCTCTCTCTGTCTCGTCATCTGTCTCTCTCTCGTCTTGTCCTCTCTCTCTCTCTCTCTCTCTCTCTCTGTCCTCTCTCTCTCTCTCGTCTCTCTCTCATTGTCTTGTCCTTCTCTCTCTCTCTCGTCTCTGTCTCTCTCTCTCTTGTCTCTCTCTCTCTCTCTCTCTCTCTCTCTCTCTCTCTCTCTCGTCTTGTCCTCTCTCTCTCTCTCTCTCTCTCTCTCTCTCGTCTTGTCCTCTCTCTCTATCTCTCTCATCTCTCTCTCGTCTTGTCTCTCTCTCTCTCTCTCTCGTCTTGTCCTCTCACTCTCGTCATCTCTCTCTCTCTCTGTCTCTCTTGTCTCTCTCTTGTCTCTCTCTCTCTCTCTCTTGTCCTCTCTCTCTCTCGTCATCTCTCTCTCTCTCGTCTTGTCTCTCTCTCTCTTGTCTCTCTCTCTCTCGTCTTGTCCTCTCTCTCTCTCTCTCTCTCTCTCTCTCTCTCTCTCTCTCTTCTCTCTCTCTCTCTCTCTCTCTTGTCTCTCTCTCTCTCTCTCTCTCTTGTCTCTCTCTCTCTGTCTCTCTCTCTCTCTCGTCTTGTCCTCTCTCTCTCTGTCTCTCTCATCTTGTCATCTCTCTCTCTCGTCTCTCTCTCTCTCTGTCTTGTCTCTCTCTCTCTCTCTCTCTCTCTCTCGTCTTGTCTCTCTCTCTCTCTCTCTCTCTGTCATCGTCTTGTCTCTCTCTCTCTCTCTCTCTCTCTCTCTCGTCTTGTCCTCTCTCTCTCTCTCTCTCTCAGTTTCTCTCGTCTTGTCCTCTCTCTCTCTGTCTCTCTCTCTCTCGTCTTCTCTCTCTGTCTCTCTCTCTCTCTCTCATCTTGTCATCTCTCTCTCGTCATCTCTCTCTCTCTCTTGTCTTGTCTCGTCTCTCTCTCTCGTCTTGTCCTCTCTCTCTCGTCATCGTCTCTCTCTCGTCTTGTCCCCCTCTGTCTCGTCTCTTGTCTCTCTCTCTCTCTCTCTGTCTCTCTCTCTCTCTCTCTTGTCTCTCTCTTCTCTCTCTCTCTCTCTGTCCTCTCTCTCTCTCTCTGTCTCTGTCTCTCTCTCGTCTCTCTCTCTCTCTTGTCTCTGTCTCTCTCGTCTTGTCATCTCTCTCTCTCTGTCTCTCTCTCTCTCTTTGTCTTCTCTCTCTCTCTCATCTCTCTTTCGTTTCTTGTCTCTCTCTCTTGTCTCTCTCTCTGATTTGTCTCTCTCTCTCTCTCTCTCTCTTGTCTTGTCCTCTCTCTCTCTGTCTCTCTCTGTCTCGTCTTGTCCTCTCTCTCGTCTTCTCTCTCTCTCTCGTCTTGTTCTCTCTCTCTCTCTCTCTCTCTCTCTTGTCCTCTCTCTCTTCTCTCTCGTCATCTCTCTCTCTCTCTCGTCTTGTCTCTCTCTCTCTCGTCATCTCTCTCTCTCTCTCTCTCTGTCTCTCTCTCTCTCTTGTCTTGTCTCTCTCTCTCTCTCTCTCTCTCTCTCTCTCTCTCTCTCGTCTTGTCTCTCTCTCTCTCTGTCTCTCTCTCGTCTTGTCTCTCTCTCTCTCTCTCTCTCTCTCGTCTTGTCTCTCTCTGTCTTCTCTCTCTCTCTCGTCGTCTCTCTCTCTCTCTCTCTCTCTCGTCTTGTCCTCTCTCTCTCGTCATCTCTCTCTCTCTCGTCTTGTCATCTCTCTCTCTCTTGTCTGTCTCTCTCTCTCTGTCTCTCTCTCTCGTCTCTCTCTCTCTCTGTCTCTCCTCTCTCTCTCTCTCTCTCGTCTTGTCTCTCTCTCTCTCTTGTCTCTCTCTCTCGTCTTGTCTCTCTCTCTCTCTGTCTCTCTCTCTCTCTCTCTCTCTCTCTCGTCTTGTCCTCTCTCTCTCTCTCTTGTCATCTCTCTCTCTCTCTCTCTTGTCTTCTCTCTCTCTCTGTCTCTCTTCGTCATCTCTCTCTCTCTCTCTCTCTCTCTTGTCCTCTCTCTCTCTTGTCTCTCTCTCTCTCGTCTCTCTGTCATCTCTCTCTCTCGTCTTGTCATCTCTCTCTTGTCGTCTCTCTCTCTCTCTCTCGTCTTGTCCTCTCTCTC
>NW_025749968.1:0-21495 GCF_021184085.1 Oncorhynchus gorbuscha | reverse complement strand
GGTCTCTGTCTGTCTGTTGCTACCTGGGTATCTATACTGTACTGTAGGTCTCTGTCTGTCTGTTGTTACCTGGGTATCTATACTGTACTGTAGGTCTCTGTCTGTCTGTTGTTACCTGGGTATCTATACTGTACTGTATGTCTCTGTCTGTCTGTTGTTACCTGGGTATCTATACTGTACTGTAGGTCTCTGTCTGTCTGTTGTTACCTGGGTATCTATACTGTACTGTAGGTCTCTGTCTGTCTGTTGTTACCTGGGTATCTATACTGTACTGTAGGTCTCTGTCTGTCTGTTGTTACCTGGGTATCTATACTGTACTGTATGTCTCTGTCTGTCTGTTTCTACCTGGGTATCTATATTGTACTGTAGGTCTCTGTCTGTCTGTTGCTACCTGGGTATCTATATTGTACTGTAGGTCTCTGTCTGTCTGTTGCTACCTGGGTATCTATATTGTACTGTAGGTCTCTTTCTGTTGTTACCTGGGTATCTATACTGTACTGTAGGTCTCTGTCTGTCTGTTGTTACCTGGGTATCTATACTGTACTGTAGGTCTCTGTCTGTCTGTTGCTACCTGGGTATCTATATTGTACTGTAGGTCTCTGTCTGTTGTTACCTGGGTATCTATACTGTACTGTAGGTCTCTGTCTGTCTGTTGCTACCTGGGTATCTATACTGTACTGTAGGTCTCTGTCTGTCTGTTGCTACCTAAGTTTCCACTGTCTCTCTCTTTTAGCTTGTGCATGATTTAAATTGAGCTTCAATGGATGGTGCAAAGGAACAAATGGAATAGTCCCAAAACTGTGAACCCCGCCCACCTGGCTGGCGCATCAGGCAGCCTCAATCAAACGCTCAAAGTACTTGAAAGAAAATAAATGCTATTTGAACCCAGGTCAGAGCACAAGACAGGTTTGTTTATATATGAGCTGAGTAGCTAGGCTCAGGTCAGCAGATGGCCTCTTTAGGTTAGTTCTGTCTGTTGTTACTGAGGCCTCGTCGGACATAGTCTACACTGGGAAGTACCTTGATTGTATCATACACAGTACTGGCATTTCATTTGGTTTTGAGATCAAATAATGGGTGAATGAATTTGGTCTCAATTGGGATGTTTAATTTAAAACGGTATGAAATGAAAAGTTTAATCTTCTTAAAATGTTAGATAGCTGTATATATAAATCCTTGAAAGATGAACTGATAAATCCTTACAAATGAACTGCCTATTATACAGTATTCTAGATTATAATGTGACTAAATGTTGTTATAATAAACTGGAATTATATCTCTCCTTGTTTACAGATTTCTTGTTTACTTGAGTGATGGTTTCCCATGATTTTTTAAGCATGGCCTTAATTTCCACTCCCGGTTTATATGCTGGCAGGCTGAAGTGTTATGTTTCGAATTTGGGATCCAGGAGGATAAATCAAGCCTTCTGGCACAGAATCCAGTCCATGAGCAGTCAGTGCGCACACTGTCAAATCTCTCCCTGTTGCTAATACAATCTACCTCTCCTACACGACAGCATTGCCATCTGTGAAAGACAGAGACAGAGGGATACAAATGATTGGTAATTGAATCTACTGCAAATATGTATTGGAAACAGTCGTTCACTTTCCTTTGTCTGACAATGTCTCAATCCAGTTTCTTGCAGTGGCATGGCTCATGTTGTTTTCTTTCATGGGATCAGGAGGAGGAAGAGGAGGAAGTGGTATCCTAGCGTTCTAGCAGGCCAGGCAGCGTGTCAATAGGCTCTCCTACAGGTCATGTTAAAACCCAACGTTGGAGAATGGATCCAAAGCAGCCTGGGCTGGTGCTTGGTGCTGGGCCGGGACTGCATGGGGCTGGGGCAAAAGCTGTGGGGCTGTAGCTGGGGCTAAGGCTGGGGAGCTGGGGAGCTGGGGATAAGGATGGGGAGCTGGGGCTGGGGCTAAGGCTGGGGAGCTGGGGCTGGGGCTGGGGCTAAGGCTGGGGAGCTGGGGCTGGGGCTGGGGCTAAGGCTGGGGAGCTGGGGCTAAGGCTGGGGAGCTGGGGCTGGGGCTAAGGATAGGGAGCTGTAGCTGGGGCTGGGGAGCTGTAGCTGGACCTGTAGCTGAGGCTGGGGACCTGTAGCTGGGGCTGGGGAGCTGTAGCTGGGGCTGGGGAGCTGTAGCTGGGGCTGGGGCTGGGGCTAAGGCTGGGGACCTGTAGCTGGGGACCTGTAGCTGGGGTTGGGGGCCTGTAGCTGGGGCTGGGGAGCTGTAGCTGGGGATGAGGCTAAGGCTGGGGACCTGTAGCTGGGGCTGGGGACCTGTAGCTGGGGACCTGTAGCTGGGGACCTGTAGCTGGGGCTGGGGACCTGTAGCTGGGGCTGGGGAGCTGTAGCTGGGGCTGGGGAGCTGTAGCTGGAGCTGTAGCTGGGGCTGGGGAGCTGTACAGTAGCTGGGGCTGGGGAGCTGTAGCTGGGGAGCTGTAGCTGGAGTTGGAGCTGTAGCTGGGGAGCTGTAGCTGCATTGTTTGCTGTTTGGGGTTTTAGGCTGGGTTTCTGTACAGCACTTTGAGATATCAGCTGATGTACGAAGGGCTATATAAATAAATTTGATTTGATTTGATTTGATATGTACAGTAGCTGGGGCTGGGGAGCTATAGCTGGGGAGCTGTAGCTGTAGCTGTAGCTGTAGCTGGGGCTGGGGCTGGGGCTGGGGAGCTGTAGCTGGGGCTGGGGAGCTGTAGCTGGGGCTGGGGCTGGGGAGCTGTAGCTGGGGCTGAGGCTGGGGCTGGGGAGTTGTAGCTGGGGCTGGGGCTGGGGAGCTGTAGCTGGGGCTGAGGCTGGGGCTGGGGAGCTGTAGCTGGGGCTGAGGCTGGGGCTTGGGAGCTGTAGCTGGGGCTGAGGCTGAAGTTGTGGGCTGGGGCTGGGGCTGGGGAGCTATAGCTGGGGAGCTGTAGCTGTAGCTGTAGCTGGGGCTGGGGCTGGGGAGCTGTAGCTGGGGCTGGGGAGCTGTAGCTGGGGCTGGGGCTGGGGAGCTGTAGCTGGGGCTGAGGCTGGGGCTGGGGAGCTGTAGCTGGGGCTGGGGCTGGGGAGCTGTAGCTGGGGCTGAGGCTGATGCTGGGGAGCTGTAGCTGGGGCTGAGGCTGAAGTTGTGGGCTGGGGCTGGGGAGCTGTAGCTGGGGCTGAGGCTGAAGTTGTGGGCTGGGGCTGGGGAGCGGTAGCTGGGGCTGAGGCTGAAGTTGTGGGCTGGGGCTGGGGTTGCTTGGGGCTTGGTGCTGGATTTCCAGTAAATGGCGGTCCTGCGAGGAGCTGTGTTAGACGGTGGCTAACCAGTTTGTAGTAATTACAGGGCTTCTTTTAGACTGCCGGGCCCGGCCTGGCTTTGGCCTGGATTCAGGGAAATCACATCCCAGATGGTACTCTCTTAAAACTAAAACCAAGAAAATCCACCATAAAAATTGGATGCGTCAACTACTGCTGCTGAAAGGACAGAGTCCTCTCTTCTTCTTTCCTTTAATTCAAGTCATTTACACTAACACTGTGATCTGTGAAAAACACATGTGTTGACATTGTAACGTCAATGGAGACACCTTTGCTATTCCTACAGTATGTACATCACTAACTAATTAGAGGAGAAAATATACAATACATTTGACAGTTTTGTTTTGCTTGTCTTCAGGGTCTGTTTGCTATGCATGTTGCTATCAAATGACCGGTCACGTCCCTATCATATTAGCCACTACTTTCATTAGAGATATTCAGCATACACTGTAGATAAAGAAGCTATTGCCTTAGGTCGCGCATACCATGTCACAAACATCAGAGTGTTGTACAGCTGTAGGATCTTCATTTGATCACTCTTTGTTGCTGAGAATGTTCCCGCACCACAGGAAATGCAGATGAGCTTTGTGGTTTACATAAATTCACTGAAAACCCACACTAACACATGGTTATATTAACTGTGTTGCACTTTTTATATTAACAGCATTGCACCTACATATGTCCAGCTAATAGCCTTAGCACCGATCAAGCAACATTATGGACTAAACATTCAAATGTTCTGTTGCTGCAAACAATATAAGACCTAGGTCAAATTATGATCCTACATCTGTACATAAAAGAACATAATCTGTGTTAGATGAATGAGTATCATATGTATCCACTTCTAAAGTAGTCCAAAGGTAATTCTGGAAAGGAAGATGAAACACTAACAAGGAAGGAGAAAAGCACAAATATTTAAGGAGGAAACTGTTTTTTAACTCTGTTTAATGTTTCACATAGAGAACCTGCCTACAGTCACCTAACCACTGGAGTTTCCCGAGGTTGGAACAAAGTGGTTAAAAACTGCAGCAGGCAGGCTGTGAGCTAGCTAGCTTACTTTCACACAGCAGCACTGCCCAGCTGAATATGCACTAGGGCGCTATAGCTAGCTGCATTCTGCTGAGTACTTCTAAGGAGATTAGAGCGTGGGACTGTCTGCAGCCCTGCAGATTGTCAGCAACCAGGGAGAGAGAGGATACACGATGCACCAAATGAATTCTCAACAACTGCAGTACAAACAAAGCTGTGGCCAATTAGGCTATGTGAACAGACAGTGCACCGCTAGACCAGACCATTGTCTTAACAGCACTCAGGAGAAAATAAACACAGGCCAGCAAAGTTAAGATTGAAAGGCCAGGATTCAATTTTATATATATTTTTTAACCCTTTATTTAACTAGGCAAGTCAGTTAAGAACAAATTCTTATTTTCATTGACAGCCTAGGAACAGTGAGTTAACTGCCTGTTCAGGGGCAGAATGACAGAGTTGTACCGTGTCAGCTCAGGGATTTTAACTTGCAACCTTCCGGTTTCTAGTCCAATGCTCTAACCACTAGGCTACCCTGCCGCCCCAATCTAAAGCATGCTATAGGGCAGAGCACTGTATAGCTAGCTGACGATGGCCTTAAAAACATTTTCCCCAACGTTCTCAGATTGCATTCTGAGATTGATAATAATTGTTGCTGCGCATTCCGCATTCCGGCTCAACCGTGAATTACCTTTAAAACTCTATTATAGTGTTCTGTTAATGTGTGCTGTGATAAGCAGTGGAGGAAAGTACTTTAGTAAAAATACTTCACTTGACTATTTATATTTTTTGACAATTTTTAGTTTTACTCCACTACATTCTTAAAGATAATCATGTACTTTTTACTCTATACATTTTCCCTGACACCCAAAAGTACTCATTTAGAATGCTTAGCACATTTTGAATGCTTAGCACATTTTGAATGCTTAGCACATTTTGAATGATTAGCACATTTTGAAAGCTTAGCACATTTTGAAAGCTGAGCACATTTTGAATGCTTAGCACATTTTGAATGCTTAGCACATTTTGAATCAAAATCAAATCAAATCAAATCAAATCAAATTTATTTATATAGCCCTTCGTACGTCAGCTGATATCTCAAAGTGCTGTACAGAAACCCAGCCTAAAACCCCAAACAGCAAACAATGTAGGTGTAAAAGCACGGTGGCTAGGAAAAACTCCCTAGAAAGGCCAAAACCTAGGAAGAAACCTAGAGAGGAACCGGGCTATGTGGGGTGGCCAGTCCTCTTCTGGCTGTGCCGGGTAGAGATTATAACAGAACATGACCAAGATGTTCAAATGTTCATAAATGACCAGCATGGTCAAATAATAATAAGGCAGAACAGTTGAAACTGGAGCAGCAGCACAGTCAGGTGGACTGGGGACAGCAAGGAGCCATCATGTCAGGTAGTCCTGGGGCACGGTCCTAGGGCTCAGGTCCTCCGAGAGAGAGAAGAAAGAATTAGAGAGCATATGTGGGGTGGCCAGTCCTCTTCCGGCTGTGCCGGGTGGAGATTATAACAGAGCGTGGCCAAGATGTTCAAATGTTCATAAATGACCAGCATGGTTGAATAATAGTAAGGCAGAACAGTTGAAACTGGAGCAGGAGCATGGCCAGGTGGACTGGGGACAGCAAGGAGTCCTCATGTCAGGTAGTCCTGGGACATGGTCCTAGGGCCCAGGCCAGTTGAAACTGGAGCAGCAGCATGGCCAGGTGGACTGGGGACAGCAAGGAGTCATCATGTCAGGTAGTCCTGGGGCATGGTTCTAGGGCTCAGGTCCTCCGAGAGAGAAAGAAAGAGAGAAGGAGAGGGGTAGAGAACGCACACTTAGATTTACACAGGACACCGAATAGGACAGGAGAAGTACTCCAGATAAACAAACTGACCCTAGCCCCCCACATAAACTACTGCAGCATAAATACTGGAGGCTGAGACAGGAGGGGTCAGGAGACACTGTGGCCCCATCCGAGGACACCCCCGGACAGGGCCAAACAGGAAGGATATAACCCCACCCACTTTGCCAAAGCACAGCCCCCACACCACTAGAGGGAAATCTTCAACCACCAACTTACCATCCTGAGACAAGGCCGAGTATAGCCCACAAAGATCTCCGACACGGTACAACCCAAGGGGGGGGGACCCAGACAGGCCGACCACAACAGTGAATCAACCCACCCAGGTGACGCACCCCCCAGGGACGGCACGAGAGAGCCCCAGCAAGCCAGTGACTCAGCCCCGTAACAGGGCTAGAGGCAGAGAATCCCAGTGGAAAAGGGGAACCGGCCAGGCAGAGACAGCAAGGGCGGTTCGTTGCTCCAGAGCCTTTCCGTTCACCTTCCCACTCCTGGGCCAGACTACACTCAATTATATGACCCACTGAAGAGATGAGTCTTCAGTAAAGACTTAAAGGTTGAGACCGAGTTTGCGTCTCTGACATGGGTAGGCAGACCGTTCCATAAAAATGGAGCTCTATAGGAGAAAGCCCTGCCTCCAGCTGTTTGCTTAGAAATTCTAGGGACAATTAGGAGGCCTGCGTCTTGTGACCGTAGCGTGCGTATAGGTATGTACGGCAGGACCAAATCAGAGAGGTAGGTAGGAGCAAGCCCATGTAATGCTTTGTAGGTTAGCAGTAAAACCTTGAAATCAGCCCTTGCTTTGACAGGAAGCCAGTGTAGAGAGGCTAGCACTGGAGTAATATGATCAAATTTTTTGGTTCTAGTCAGGATTCTAGCAGCCGTATTTAGCACTAACTGAAGTTTATTTAGTGCTTTATCCGGGTAGCCGGAAAATAGAGCATTGCAGTAGTCTAACCTAGAAGTGACAAAAGCATGGATTAATTTTTCTGCATCATTTTTGGACAGAAAGTTTCTGATTTTTGCAATGTTACGTAGATGGAAAAAAAGCTGTCCTCGAAATGGTCTTGATGTGTTCTTCAAAAGAGAGATCAGGGTCCAGAGTAACGCCGAGGTCCTTCACAGTTTTATTTGAGACGACTGTACAACCATTAAGATTAATTGTCAGATTCAACAGAAGATCTCTTTGTTTCTTGGGACCTAGAACAAGCATCTCTGTTTTGTCCGAGTTTAATAGTAGAAAGTTTGCAGCCATCCACTTCCTTATGTCTGAAACACATGCTTCTAGCGAGGGCAATTTTGGTGCTTCACCATGTTTCATTGAAATGTACAGCTGTGTGTCATCCGCATAGCAGTGAAAGTTTACATTATGTTTTCGAATAACATCCCCAAGAGGTAAAATATATAGTGAAAACAATAGTGGTCCTAAAACAGAACCTTGAGGAACACCGAAATGTACAGTTGATTTGTCAGAGGACAAACCATTCACAGAGACAAACTGATATCTTTCCGACAGATAAGACCTAAACCAGGCCAGAACATGTCCGTGTAGACCAATTTGGGTTTCCAATCTCTCCAAAAGAATGTGGTGATCGATGGTATCAAAAGCAGCACTAAGGTCTAGGAGCACGAGGACAGATGCAGAGCCTCGGTCCGATGCCATCAAAATGTCATTTACCACCTTCACAAGTGCCGTCTCAGTGCTATGATGGGGTCTAAAACCAGACTGAAGCATTTCATATACATTGTTTGTCTTCAGGAAGGCAGTGAGTTGCTGCGCAACAGCCTTCTCTAAAATCTTTGAGAGGAATGGAAGATTCGATATAGGCCGATAGTTTTTTATATTTTCTGGGTCAAGGTTTGGCTTTTTCAAGAGAGGCTTTATTACTGCCACTTTTAGTGAGTTTGGTACACATCCAGTGGATAGAGAGCCGTTTATTATGTTCAACATAGGAGGGCCAAGCACAGGAAGCAGCTCTTTCAGTAGTTTAGTTTGAATAGGGTCCAGTATACAGCTTGAAGGTTTAGAGGCCATGATTATTTTCATCATTGTGTCAAGAGATATAGTACTAAAACACTTGAGCGTCTCTTGATCCTAGGTCCTGGCAGAGTTGTGCAGACTCAGGACAACTGAGGTTTGGAGGAATACGCAGGTTTAAAGAGGAGTCCGTAATTTGCTTTCTAATAATCATAATCTTTTCCTCAAAGAAGTTCATGAATTTATCACTGCTAAAGTGCAAGTCATCCTCTCTTGGGGAATGCTGCTTTTTAGTTAGCTTTGCCACAGTATCAAAAGGAATTTCGGATTGTTCTTATTTTCCTCAATTAAGTTAGAAAAATAGGACGATCGAGCAGCAGTAAGGGCTCTTCGGTACTGCACGGTACCATCCTTCCAAGCTAGTCGGAAGACTTCCAGTTTGGTGTGGCGCCATTTCCGTTCCAATTTTCTGGAAGCTTGCTTCAGAGCTCGGGTATTTTCTGTGTACCATGGAGCTAGTTTCTTATGAGACATTTTTTTAGTTTTTAGGGGTGCAACTGCATCTAGGGTATTGCGCAAGGTTAAATTGAGATCCTCAGTTAGGTGGTTAACGGATTTTTGTCCTCTGGCGTCCTTGGGTAGGCAGAGGGAGTCTGGAAGGGCATCAAGGAATCTTTGTGTTGTCTGTGAATTTATAGCACGACTTTTGATGTTCCTTGGTTGGGGTCTGAGCAGATTATTTGTTGCAATTGCAAACGTAATAAAATGGTGGTCTGATAGTCCAGGATTATGAGGAAAAACATTAAGATCCACAACATTTATTCCATGGGACAAAACTAGGTCCAGCGTATGACTGTGAGAGTGAGTGGGTCCAGAGACATGTTGGACAAAACCCACTGAGTCGATGATGGCTCCAAAAGCCTTTTGGAGTGGGTCTGTGGACTTTTCCATGTGAATATTAAAGTCACCAAAGATTAGAATATTATCTGCAATGACTACAAGGTCTGATAGGAATTCAGGGAACTCAGTGAGAAACGCTGTATATGGCCCAGGAGGCCTGTAAACAGTAGCTATAAAAAGTGATTGAGTAGGCTGCATAGATTTCATGACTAGAAGCTCAAAAGACGAAAACGTCATTTTTTTTTGTAAATTGAAATTTGCTATCGTAAATGTTAGCAACACCTCCGCCTTTGCGGGATGCACGGGGATATGGTCACTAGTGTAGCCAGGAGGTGAGGCCTCATTTAACACAGTAAATTCATCAGGCTTAAGCCATGTTTCAGTCAGGCCAATCACATCAAGATTATGATCAGTGATTAGTTCATTGACTATAATTGCCTTTGAAGTAAGGGATCTAACATTAAGTAGCCCTATTTTGAGATGTGAGGTATCATGATCTCTTTCAGTAATGACAGGAATGGAGGTGGTCTTTATCGTAGTGAGATTGCTAAGGCGAACACCGCCATGTTTAGTTTTGCCCAACCCAGGTCGAGGCACAGACACGGTCTCAATGGTGATAGCTAAGCTGACTACACTAACTATGCTAGTGGCAGACTCCACTATGCTGGCAGGCTGGCTAATAGCCTGCTGCCTGGCCTGCACCTATTTCATTGTGGAGCTAGAGGAGTTAGAGCCCTGTCTATGTTGGCAGATAAGATGAGAGCACCCCTCCAGCTAGGATGGAGTCCGTCACTCCTCAGCAGGTCAGGCTTGGTCCTGTTTGTGGGCGAGTCCCAGAAAGAGGGCCAATTATCTACAAATTCTATCTTTTGGGAGGGGCAGAAAACAGTTTTCAACCAGCGATTGAGTTGTGAGACTCTGCTGTAGAGCTCATCACTCCCCCTAACTGGGAGGGGGCCAGAGACAATTACTCGATGCCGACACATCTTTCTAGCTGATATGCACGCAGAAGCTATGTTGCGCTTGGTGATCTCTGACTGTTTCATCCTAACATCGTTGGTGCCGACGTGGATAACAATATCTCTATACTCTCTACACTCGCCAGTTTTAGCTTTAGCCAGCACCATCTTCAGATTAGCCTTAACGTCGGTAGCCCTGCCCCCGGGTAAACAGTGTATGATCGCTGGATGATTCGCTTTAAGTCTAATACTGCGGGTAATGGAGTCGCCAATGACTAGAGTTTTCAATTTGTCAGAGCTAATGGTGGGAAGCTTCGGCGTCTCAGACCCCGTAACGGAGGAGTAGAGACCAGAGAAGACTCGGCCTCTGACACCGACCCGCTGCTTAATGGGGAGAACCGGTTGAAAGTTTCTGTCTGCTGAATGAGCGACACCGGTTGAGCGTTCCTACAGCATTTCCTTCCAGAAACCGTGAGAAAGTTGTCCGGCTGCGGGGACTGTGCCAGGGGATTTATACTACTATCTGTACTTACTGGTGGCACAGACGCTGTTTCATCCTTTCCTACACTGAAATTACCCTTGCCTAACGATTGCGTCTGAAGCTGGGCTTGCAGTACAGCTATCCTCGCCGTAAGGCGAGCACAGCGGCTGCAATTAGAAGGCATCATGTTAATGTTACTACTTAGCTTCGGCTGTTGGAGGTCCTGACGAATCGTGTCCAGATAAAGCGTCCGGAGTGAAAAAGTCGAGGAAAAAATAAATATATGAACGGTAATTAAAAAGTGAAACCCGTAAAGTTGTCAGGTAGCAAAATAGGTTGGCAACAAAACGCACAGCAATTTGAAAACAAGCCTGCAAGTTGTGACCGGAAATGACACATTTTGAAAGCTTAGCACATTTTGAATGCTTAGCACATTTTGAAAGCTTAGCACATTTTGAATGCTTAGCACATTTTGAAAGCTTAGCACATTTTGAATGCTTAGCACATTTTGAAAGCTTAGCACATTTTGAATGCTTAGCACATTTTGAAAGCTTAGCACATTTTGAATGCTTAGCACATTTTGAAAGTATAGCACATTTTGAAAGCTTAGCACATTTTGAATGCTTAGCACATTTTGAAAGCTTAGCACATTTTGAATGCTTAGCACATTTTGAAAGCTTAGCACATTTTGAATGCTTAGCACATTTTGAAAGCTTAGCACATTTTGAATGATTAGCACATTTTGAAAGCTTAGCACATTTTGAAAGCTTAGCACATTTCGAATGCTTAGCACATTTTGAAAGCTTAGCACATTTTAAAAGCTTAGCACATTTTGAATGCTTAGCACATTTTGAAAGCTTAGCACATTTTGAATGCTTAGCACATTTTGAAAGCTTAGCACATTTTGAATGCTTAGCACATTTTGAAAGCTTAGCACATTTTGAAAGCTTAGCACATTTTGAATGCTTAGCACATTTTGAATGCTTAGCACATTTTGAATGCTTAGCACATTTTGAATGCTTAGCAGGACAGGAAAATGGTCCAATTCACACACTTATCAAGAGAACATCCCTGGTCATCCCTACTGCCTCTGATCTGACGGACTCACTAAACACACATGCTTTGTTTGTAAATGATGTCTGAGTGTTGGAGTGTCCAGCACTGCTGATAAGTGTGAGTGAGCACTGAAGTCCAGATGTGATCATCCAATCATCTGGTAAAAGAAGATTGTCTTAGCGGACTATTGTGATATCATCAATCTATGGTTGATGGTTAATGACTCATTGCACATGAAATAATAACTCATATCCTTTGGATTCCTGTCATGATATTTGTTATACCCATTGCACTTCATATCATTCTCACCTCAAAATCATCCCCTTCTAGCTTCTTCACTCAATCCTGATTCAATGGTCACTACTAGCCCTAGTAGTTCCACCATGGATGTGTCCTAAATGGCAGCCTATTACCTCTTCCCTATATAATGCACTGTATTACTTTTGACAAGGGCCCTTCTGTAGAAGTACACAATAGAGGGAATAGGGTGTCATTTGGGACACACCCATGTGACGGATACTGATAGGGTACCGCCTATCTCTCACACACTAAATCATCCTTTAGCTTATGACAAACCATCACTACCACTACTACTACTACCACCACAACCACCACCACCACTACTACTACCACCACCACCACCACCACTACTACTACTACCACCACAACCACCACCACCACTAGTACTACCACCACCACCACCACCACTACTACTACTACCACCACAACCACCACCACTACTACTACCACCACCACCACAACCACTAGTACCACCACCACTAACTCTACCACCACCACTACCACCACTACTACCACCTCCACTACCAACACTACTTCCACAACTACTATTACTACCACCACCACTACAACTACAATCAAATGTATTTATAAAACCCTTCTTACATCAGCTGATGCCACAAAGTGTTGTACAGAAACCCAGCCTTAAACACCAAACAGCAAGCAATGTAGGTGTAGAAGCACGGTGGCTAGGAAAACTCCCTAGAAAGGCCAGAACCTAGGAAGAAACTTAGAGAGGAACCAGGCTATGAGGGTGGCCAGTCCTCTACTAGCTGTGCCGGGTGGAGATTATAACAGAACATGGCCAAGATGTTCAAATGTTCATATATGACCAGCAGGGTCAAATAATAATAGTCACAGTGGTTGTCGAGGGTGCAAAAGGTCAGCACCTCAGGAGTAAATGTCAGGTGGCTTTTCATAGCAGATCATTCAGAGTATCTTTACTGCTCCTAATGTTTCTAGAGAGTTGAAAACAGCAGGTCTGGAATAGGTATAGCAGGTCACTACCTCCTTTACAACCACTATCACTGCCACCACTACTACTACCACCACCAGTACCACTACTACTACCACCACCACTACTACCACCACCACTACCACCACCACCACTAGAACCACTACCAACACCACTACAACCACCACCACCACCACCAGAACCACTACCACCACCAGTACCACTACTACTACCACCACCACTACCACCACCATCCCTACCACCACCACTACTACCTCCACTACCACCATCATCACTACCACCACTTGTACTACCTCCACTACAACCACCACTACCACCACCAGTACCACTACTACTACCACCACCACTTCTACCACCACCACTACCACCACCACTACTACCTCCACTACCACCATCATCACTACCACCACTGGTACTACCTCCACTACAACCACCACTACCACCACCAGTACCACCACTACTACCACCACCACTACTACCACCACCACTAGAACCACAACCAACACCACTACAACCACCACCACCACCAGCACCACTACCACCACCAACACTGCCACTACCACCACCATTTCCACCACCACTACCACCACTACTATCACCACCACTACTACTACCACTACTACCTCCACTACAACAACCATCACTACCATCATCACCACTACCTCCACCACCACCACCACCACTACCATCATCACCTCTCACTGACTCCACCACCACCACCACCAGCACTACCACTACCACCACCACCACCACTACCATCATCCCCTCTCACTGCCACCACCACCACTACCACCACTACTACCATCACCTACACTAACGACAACACCACAATCACCACAACTACCACCACCATCACAACCTCCTCTACCACCACCATCACTACCACCACAACTACTACCTCCACCACCACCACTACTACTACCACCACCACTACTACCACCACCATCAACCACCTCCACTACCACCACCTTCACAACCACCACCACCACCACCAACACTACCACCACCTTCACTACTACTACCACCACCACCACTATCACTACCACTACCACCACCACCACTACTACTACCACCACCACCAACACTATCACTACCACTTCCACCTATCACTGCCACCACCACCATCACTACCACCGTCACCATCACCACCACCACCACCACCACCGTCACCACCACCACCACCACCACCACTACCACCATCACCACCACCACTACTACCACCACCACAACCACTACTACGACCACCACCACTACCAAAACTACTAACATCACTACCAACACCACCACTACCACCACTACTACTAACATCACTACCATCATTACCACCACCTATCACTGACACCACTGCCACAACCACCACCACCACCCACACCAACACCACTACGACCACCACCATCACAACCTCCTGTACCACCACCATCACAACCTCCTCTACCACCACCATCACTACCACCACCTCCACTAACAACAACACCCCCACTACTACCTCCAATACCACCCTCATCACCACCACTACCTCAAACACCACCACCACCACCACCACTACCTCCACTAGCACCACTACTACTACCTCCACTACCACCACTACTACCACCACCACTACCACCACCTCCACTAATGACAACACCACCACCACCACAACTACCACCACCATCACTGCCACCACTTCCACTAACAACAACACCCCACTACTACCTCCAATACCACCCTCATCACCACCACTACCTCAAACACCACCACCACCACCACTACCTCCACTAGCACCACTACTACTACCACCACCACAACCACCACCACTACTACCTCCACTACCACCACTACTACCACCACCACTACCACCACAACACCACAACTACCACCACCATCACAACCTCCTCTACCACCACCATCACTACCACCACCACTACTACCTCCACCACCACCACTACTACCTCCACAACCACCACTACCACCACCACCACTACTACCGCCACCACTACCAACATCACTACCACCACCACTACTACCTCCACCACCACCACTACTACCTCCACAACCACCACTACCACCACCACCACTACTACCGCCACCACTACCACCACCACCACCACCACCACTACCTCCACTAGCACCACTACTACTACCACCACCACAACCACCACCACTACTACCTCCACTACCACCACTACTACCACCACCACTACCACCACAACACCACAACTACCACCACCATCACAACCTCCTCTACCACCACCATCACTACCACCACCACTACTACCTCCACCACCACCACTACTACCTCCACAACCACCACTACCACCACCACCACTACTACCGCCACCACTACCACCACCTCCACTAACAACAACACCACCACCACCACAACTACCACCACCATCACAACCTCCTCCACCACCACCACCACCACCACTACCATCACAACCTCTCTACTACCACCGCCACCACTACTACCACCATCACCACCTCCACTACCATCACCTTCACTAACATCACCACCAATAACACTACCACCACTACCACCATCACCATTTTCCACCACCACCACCACTGCTACCACTATCACAACCACTACCACCACCACCACCATTTCCACCTCACTGCCACTACCACCACCACCACTACTACTACCACCACCATCACTATCACTACCACCACCACCACCACCACAACCACAAATCACTACCATCATCACCTCTCACTGCCACCACCACCACCACCACTACCATCATCACCTCTCACTGACACCACCACCACCAGCACTACCACTACCACCACTACCACCACTACCACTACCATCATCCCCTCTCACTGCCACCACCACCACTACTACCACCACGACTACCACCACCTCCACCACCCTCACTACCACCACCACTGCCATCACTACCACCACTGCCACCACCAACACTACCACCACCACTGCCATCACTACCACCACTGCCACCACCAACACTACCACCACCACTGCCATCACTACCACCACTGCCACCACCAACACTACCACCACCACTGCCATCACTACCACCACTGCCACCACCAACACTACCACCACCACTACCACCACCAACACTACCACCACCACTGCCATCACTACCACCACCTCCACCACCCTCACTACCACCACCACTGCCATCACTACCACCACTGCCACCACCAACACTACCACCACCACTACCACCAGCTCCACCACCTCTACCACCACTTGCACAATCGGGCGAGCGGGGGGTTAGATTGTTCACTCTGCTCTCTCACTTTCGACCCAGCATCAATATTTTCCCTGGAAAACTTTTCAGAATGTTCCAGAGTAAGCATTCCATGTCTCTGGACAGCTATTCAATTAAAATGGTCTTATCTCCAGCGGCCTGATTTATCAGCCTGAAAGAAACCGTGTGTAAATTAAAATCTGCACCAAACTAATTAGTCTCTTCCACTATTCATAAGAGCTGCAGAGGAGGGACAGGAGGGCTGGAGGAGTCAACATTGACCATATTCCAATTTAGTTTGTTTCAACCTTGCGGGGCATTGCAAATCTGTTTCATGCATATTTATATTGACCTCCTCTCCACACTCCAATGGTCACTTGTGCGCATGCATACACACACACACACACACACACACACACACACACACACACACACACACACACACACACACACACACACACACACACACACACACACACACACACACACACACACACACACACACACACACACACACACACACACACACAACCAACAAATACATATTGGCAGAGATACTTTCAGATTCCTACTTGTGAACTCTGAGGTACAGACGACAAACGATAGTTCATTCAACGTATATTTGTGATTAATCCCGATGTGTTTCCCATTGGTAATGTGCAATGTGAAAACCCTGTGGCTCTTGGGGCGGAGTAAAGCTCTCTGGTCTACAGGCATATATGGTTGAAAGCTTGGCACAGACCTGCAGGATAAAGACTGCACAGTCAAGTGAGGTCTAAAAACATTTGCATAAAATCATACAGGGAAACAATTCTGATTTTAAAAAAGAACAAGGTCTCTGAGGCGCCTGCACAGCCCAGTGCGTCCTGTGTCCTGTGTCAGCGCCTCGAACGTGCCGGGATGAAGTGGGTATCCAGCCAGAACAGGTTGTGCCTGCTCCACGTACCAGGCCTCCTGTGTGTCTCCCCAGCCTGGTGAGTCCTGTGCCTGCTGCACGAATGAAGCCTCCAGTGATGATCCATGGCACGAAGCCTCCAGTGATGATCCATGGCACGAATCCTCCAGTGATGATCCATGGCACAGAGCCTCCAGTGATGATCCATGGCACGAAGGCTCCGGTGATGATCCATGGCACAGAGCCTCCAGCGAGGGTCCCCAGTCCGGGGCCCGCAGTGAGGGTTCCCAGTCCAGGGCCCGCAATGAGGGTCCCCAGTCCGGGGTCCGCAACGGGGGTCCCCAGTCTGGTGCCCGCAATGAGGGTCCCCAGTCCGGGGTCGGTGGCGAGATTCCCTGCACCAGAGGCACCACCCAAGTGGGGTGGGAGGTCGACGTCCCGCACCAGAGCTGCCGCCGTAAAGGAAGCCCACCCGGACCCTCCCCTTTAGAGTTAGGTTTTGCGTCCGGAGTCCGCACCTTTGGGGGGGGGTACTGTCACGCCCTGTTCATAGAGAGGCTTTTATTCTCTATTTTGGTTAGGCCAGGGTGTGACTAGGGTGGGCATTCTAGTTTCTTTATTTCTATGTTTTCTATTTCTTTGTGTTTGGCCGGGTGTGGTTCTCAATCAGAAGCAGATGTCTATCGTTGTCTCTGATTGGGAATCCCATCACTTAGGCAGCCTTTTTTCCTTTCTCATTTGTGGGTAGTTATCTTTGTTAGTGGCACTATTGCCCAGAAGTTAAGCCTCACGGTCGTTTCCTTGTTTTGTTGGCGACATTAATTTCCGATAAAAAAGAAATATACGCTCATCACGCTGCGCTTTGGTACAATCATTTCCAGGAGGAGGATCGTGACAAGAGATGTTGGCTATGGTACATACAGTATAATGAACAGAGATGTTGGTTATCATCCAATATATCCACATCACTTACATTGTTTATGAATTGACTCATTGGATAAAGGGCCAAAGCTAGTCTGAATGATTTCCCTCTCATTAATATGTGTTGTAAATGATCGGCTCTGTGCTTCAGTACAGTAGGTCCAAAGGACACGTATTGTAGTGTAGTGTAGTATAGTAATAGTATAGAGCAGTATAGTAGCTTCGCATAGTGTAGAGTAGTGTAGTGAAGTATAGTGTGGAATAGTATAGCCAGTGTAGTATAGTGTAGTGCGGCATAGTATAGTGTGGTATAGTGTAGTATAGTGTAGTATAGCGTAGTTTAGTATAGTGTAGTATAGTATACCTCTCCTAGGGGGTTACAGTAGTGCTATCTCTCCTAGAGGTTACAATACTGCCACCTGTCCTTAGGGGGTTACAATAGTGCTATCTCTCCTAGGGGTTACAATAGTGCCAGCTCTCCTAGGGGATTACAGTAGTGCTATCTCTCCTAGAGGTTACAATAGTGCTATCTCTCCTAGGGGTTACAATCGTACCACCTCTCCTAGGGGATTACAGTAGTGCTATCTCTCCTAGAGGTTACAATAGTGATATCTCTCCTAGGGGTTACAATAGTGCTATCTCACCTAGGGATAACAATAGTGCTATCTCTCCTAGGGGTTACAATAGTGCTATCTCTCCTAGAGGTTACAATAGTGCTATCTCTCCTAGAGTTTACAATAGTTCTATCTCTCCAAGGGATTACAATAGTGCCACCTCTCCTAGGGGATTACAGTAGTGCTATCTCTCCTAGGGATTACAATAGTGCTATCTCTCCTAGGGATTACAATAGTGCTATCTCTCCTAGGGGTTACAATAGTGCCACCTCTCCTAGGGGATTACAGTAGTGCTATCTCTCCTAGAGGTTACAATAGTGCTATCTCTCCTAGGGGTACAATAGTGTAGAATATCCTGCTATTATAACATACATCTGAAATCCAGCACACTGGTGACGGCTTCCCCTGGGTGTGGTGCAGCAGCCACAGGCATCCCATCTAAACATGGGCTAACACTGAGCGAGCCTGGTGGCTTGTTAGAAACAGATGTGTCTCTGTGACTGTGGGACTATTTAAAGCCAGTGAAGCAGTCTAGTCTTTTTCTGGTGCATGGCTGCTACTTGCTGTCATCATGCTTTAGTAGCCAGGCCGAGTCTTTATTTTCATCAGGTTTTTAAATGTAACCAGTACTACATTAAATGCAAAGGAACTCATTACTGGAATGGTGGAAGTAAAACAATTCCTAATGAATTCCTGATTAATTTTTATGCACGTATTCACTCATCTGTGAGGGCTAAAATATAATCATCGTATTGTCTACATGTTGATCTAATACCATGTATCTGTCTCTTCTACCCACTTGTATTCTGTAACACTGGAAACATGACTGAGTCAGTCAGTTATCCTGATCTTGAGTGCTGATGCATTATGGTGCTTTTCGGGGTTCTAAGTGCTGTCTGATGTCCACGGCCACTGTGTTCTGAAGATGGAGTGCTGGAATGCTACACATGGCTCCAGTGGCACTGGCTTTAGGTGACTATCAGTGAAGGCCTGGGATAGGATGGTCCAGGATAGGACAGGACAGAACAGGATAGAACCCAGGACAGGACAGGGATGGGTGGGATGGGACAGGATAGGTCAGGATAGGACAGGATAGGGCAGGACAGGATAGGGCAGAATAGGATAGGATAGGACAGGATACAGGATAGAGACAGGATAGAACAGGAAGACAGGAGACAGGATGAACAGGATAGAACATGATAGGACATGACAAGATGAAGACGAGATAGGACAGGATAGAACAGGATAGGACAGGACATGGTGAGGATAGAACAGGACAGGACAGGACAAGATAGAACAGGATAGGACCAGGATAGAACAGGATGATAGGACATGACAAGATAGAACAGGACAGGACAGGATAGAGACAGGATAGGACAGGATAGGACAAGACAGAACAGGATAGGACAGGACAGAACAGGATAGGACAGGACAAGATAGAACATGATAGGACAGGATAGGACAGGATAGAACAGGATAGGACATGATAGGATGAAATAGGATAGGAAACAGGACAGGACAAGATAGAGACAGAGATAGAACATGACAAGATAGAACAAGGATAGGACAGGATAGAAACAGGATAGAACAGGACATGACAAGATAGAATAGGATAGGACAGGATAGGACATGAAGGACAGGACATGACAGGATAGAACAGGATAGAACAGGATAGGACAGAACATGATAAGATAGAAACATGATAAGACAGGAATATAATGGGATAGGAAACATGACTGAGACAGACATGATAGAGATAGAAACATAATAAGACAGAATGTAAATAGAGATAGAAACATATTAGAGACAGAGACATGATAAGATAGGAACATGATAGAGACAGAATATGATAAGATAGGAAACATGATAAGACAGGAATATTAGAATAGGAACAGAATAGAGACAGAATATGATAGAGACAAAACATGATAAGATAAGTACATAATGGGGGCAAGATATGATAGAGATAGAAACATAATGAGACAGAATATGATAGAGATAAGTATGATAGAACAGAGACATATTAGGGCAAAACATGATAGAACCCAGAATAGGACAGGACAAGATAGAACATGATAGGACAGGACAAGATAGAAAATGATAGGACAGGACAAGATAGAAAATGATAGGACGGGACAAGATAGAACATGATAGGACAGGACAAGATAGAAAATGATAGGACAGGACAAGATAGAACATGATAGGACATGATAGGATAGAACAGGACAGAACAGGACAAGATAGAACAGGATAGGACAGGACAAGATAGAACAGGATAGGACAGGACAAGATAGAAAATGATAGGACAGGACAAGATAGAACATGATAGGACAGGACAAGATAGAAAATGATAGGACAGGACAAGATAGAACATGATAGGACATGATAGGATAGAACAGGACAGAACAGGATAGGACAGGATAGGACAGGATAGGACAGGATAGGACAGGATAGAACAGGATAGGACAGGACAAGATAGAACAGGATAGGACAGGACAAGATAGAACATGATAGGATAGAAAAGGACAGAACAGGATAGGACAGGATAGGACAGGACAAGATAGAAAAAGATAGGACAGGACAAGATAGGACATGATAGGATAGAACAGGACAGAACAGGATAGGACAGGATAGGACAGGATAGGACAGGATAGGACAGGATAGGACAGGATAGAACAGGATAGGACAGGACAAGATAGAACAGGATAGGACAGGACAAGATAGAACATGATAGGATAGAAAAGGACAGAACAGGATAGGACAGGATAGGACAGGACAAGATAGAAAATGATAGGACATGACAGGATAGGACATGATAGGATAGGACAGGGTGGGACAGGATAGGACAGGACAAGATAGAACAGGATAGGACAGGATAGAACAGGATAGAACAGGATAGGACAGGACAAGATAGAACAGGATAGGACAGGACAGGATAGGACATGATAGGATAGGACAGGGTGGGACAGGATAGGACAGGATACGATAGAACAGGACAGGATAGGACTGGATAGGATAGAACATGATAGGACAGGATATGAGAGGATAGGACAG
>NW_025749967.1:10000-17500 GCF_021184085.1 Oncorhynchus gorbuscha | reverse complement strand
TTATGCTTTAATTTTTTAAAATTTATTAAAAACAAATCAATACATAAAGCATGAGGGAACACAAGCATACATAGATTACAAACAATGGACAATCGAGCTAGTGGGGTACAATATCACATTACAATTACACAAGGACCTTAATAAGGGACATGCATATACCTTTACGCTTTTTCTACGAGGCTGTCTTACGTAAACTACGTACGGTAAGTGGAATTCTTACGTTGGCAGCGTAACTGTCGTTTCTAAGTCGAGTTGTGTGTTTAGCGAGCCGGCTAGCTAGTTAGCTCCAATAACAACAGGAGATATGGCTGGACTTCAACCCAGGTAACGCTTATATGGTTATCTACGGCTTACAACGGCCTGTGTTTATTAGCTAGTTAGCTCAACAATTAACGTTAGCTACTGTTTATACAACCAGGTGAATTGACGGCATGCATAACGTGGTCGTAAAGCTAAATGCTAAATGCTAGCGGTTCCCAATGGGTCGTTGTGTTTAACCTGAAAACATCTATAGATAGATTATTCTACTACGACAGGGTGTAAACATTTAAAATGCGTCTTAGATTCAGTCCTTCTCCATACGTTTTGGTTGATAGCTGCAATAGCTAGTAATCATATGACTTTTTATTTATTTTGTATTATTATTATTTTTAGATCAACGCCAGTTAACCACCTATTGCAGACATTTGTAATCAACGCGTCATCTAGGTTAACGTAAAGCGAGCTAGATCTCGTAAATATCACACATCTGCTTGTTTTACAAGTCTAGACTACTAACGTGTAAGGTTACTATAAATGACTCCCTTCGCTAAGAAATGGGCGAGATGTGGGGTGTGTTCATTACGACAATTCTACAGCAAAACGGAAGCAAACAGAACGAAATGGGGGCGGGACCTAGATGAATTTCCAATAGACACGTTTTGCTCTGTTTGCTTCCGTTCGGTAAACGGTTTCCGCAATGAATACGCCCTGTATTCTCTTTTCTTGATTGTGACAACCCCCACCTCTCTCTCTCTGTCTCTGTCTCTGTCTCTGTCTCTGTCTCTCTGTCTCTGTCTCTGTCTCTGTCTCTGTCTCTGTCTCTGTCTCTGTCTCTGTCTCTGTCTCTGTCTCTGTCTCTGTCTCCGTCTCTGTCTCTGTCTCTGTCTCTGTCTCTGTCTCTGTCTCTTCTCTCTCTCTCCCCTCCTGTGAGGTCTACTACACCTGTGGTATTCAGCATTTCACTGTAAGGTCTACTATACCTGTTGTATTCAGCATTTCACTGTGAGGTCTACTACACCTGTTGTATTCAGCATTTCACTGTGAGGTCTACTACACCTGTTGTATTCAGCATTTCACTGTGAGGTCTACTACACCTGTTGTATTCAGCATTTCACTGTAAGGTCTACACCTGTTGTATTCAGCATTTCACTGTGAGGTCTACTACACCTGTTGTATTCAGCATTTCACTGTGAGGTCTACTACACCTGTTGTATTCAGCATTTCACTGTGAGGTCTACTACACCTGTTGTATTCAGCATTTCACTGTGAGGTCTACTACACCTGTTGTATTCAGCATTTCACTGTAAGGTCTACACCTGTTGTATTCAGCATTTCACTGTGAGGTCTACTACACCTGTTGTATTCAGCATTTCACTGTGAGGTCTACTACACCTGTTGTATTCAGCATTTCACTGTGAGGTCTACTACACCTGTTGTATTCAGCATTTCACTGTGAGGTCTACTACACCTGTTGTATTCAGCATTTCACTGTGAGGTCTACTACACCTGTTGTATTCAGCATTTCACTGTGAGGTCTACTACACCTGTTGTATTCAGCATTTCACTGTAAGGTCTACTATACCTGTTGTATTCAGCATTTCACTGTGAGGTCTACTACACCTGTGGTATTCAGCATTTCACTGTAAGGTCTACTATACCTGTTGTATTCAGCATTTCACTGTGAGGTCTACTACACCTGTTGTATTCAGCATTTCACTGTGAGGTCTACTACACCTGTTGTATTCAGCATTTCACTGTGAGGTCTACTACACCTGTTGTATTCAGCATTTCACTGTGAGGTCTACTACACCTGTTGTATTCAGCATTTCACTGTAAGGTCTACTATACCTGTTGTATTCAGCATTTCACTGTGAGGTCTACTACACCTGTTGTATTCAGCATTTCACTGTGAGGTCTACTACACCTGTTGTATTCAGCATTTCACTGTGAGGTCTACTACACCTGTTGTATTCAGCATTTCACTGTGAGGTCTACTACACCTGTTGTATTCAGCATTTCACTGTAAGGTCTACACCTGTTGTATTCAGCATTTCACTGTGAGGTCTACTACACCTGTTGTATTCAGCATTTCACTGTGAGGTCTACTACACCTGTTGTATTCAGCATTTCACTGTAAGGTCTACTATACCTGTTGTATTCAGCATTTCACTGTGAGGTCTACTACACCTGTGGTATTCAGCATTTCACTGTAAGGTCTACTATACCTGTTGTATTCAGCATTTCACTGTGAGGTCTACTACACCTGTTGTATTCAGCATTTCACTGTGAGGTCTACTACACCTGTTGTATTCAGCATTTCACTGTGAGGTCTACTACACCTGTTGTATTCAGCATTTCACTGTAAGGTCTACACCTGTTGTATTCAGCATTTCACTGTGAGGTCTACTACACCTGTTGTATTCAGCATTTCACTGTAAGGTCTACACCTGTTGTATTCAGCATTTCACTGTGAGGTCTACTACACCTGTTGTATTCAGCATTTCATCATGAGGTCTAATACACCTGTTGTATTCAGCATTTCACTGTGAGGTCTACTACACCTGTTGTATTCAGCATTTCACTGTGAGGTCTACACACCTGTTGTATTCCAGCATTTCACTGTGAGGTCTACTACACCTGTTGTATTCAGTATTTCACTGTAAGGTCTACACCTGTTGTATTCAGCATTTCACTGTGAGGTCTACTACACCTGTTGTATTCAGCATTTCACTGTGAGGTCTACTACACCTGTTGTATTCAGCATTTCACTGTGAGGTCTACTACACCTGTTGTATTCAGCATTTCACTGTGAGGTCTACTACACCTGTTGTATTCAGCATTTCACTGTGAGGTCTACTACACCTGTTGTATTCAGCATTTCACTGTGAGGTCTACTACACCTGTTGTATTCAGCATTTCACTGTAAGGTCTACTACACCTGTTGTATTCAGCATTTCACTGTGAGGTCTACTACACCTGTTGTATTCAGCATTTCACTGTGAGGTCTACTACACCTGTTGTATTCAGCATTTCACTGTGAGGTCTACTACACCTGTTGTATTCAGCATTTCACTGTAAGGTCTACTACTACCTGTTGTATTCAGCATTTCACTGTGAGGTCTACTACACCTGTTGTATTCCAGCATTTCACTGTGAGGTCTACTACACCTGTTGTATTCAGCATTTCACTGTGAGGTCTACTACACCTGTTGTATTCAGCATTTCACTGTGAGGTCTACTACACCTGTTGTATTCAGCATTTCACTGTGAGGTCTACTACACCTGTTGAATTCAGCATTTCACTGTAAGGTCTACTACACCTGTTGTATTCAGCATTTCACTGTAAGGGTCTACTACACCTGTTGTATTCAGCATTTCACTGTAAGGTCTACTACACCTGTTGTATTCAGCATTTCACTGTAAGGTCTACTACACCTGTTGTATTCAGCATTTCACTGTAAGGTCTACTACACCTGTTGTATTCAGCATTTCACTGCGAGGTCTACTACACCTGTTGTATTCATCATTTCACTGCGAGGTCTACTATACCTGTTGTATTCAGCATTTCACTGTGAGGTCTACTACACCTGTTGTCTTCAGCATTTCACTGTAAGGTCTACTACACCTGTTGTATTCAGCATTTCACTGTGAGGTCTACTACACCTGTTGTCTTCAGCATTTCACTGTGAGGTCTACTACACCTGTTGTATTCAGCATTTCACTGTGAGGTCTACTACACCTGTTGTATTCAGCATTTCACTGTGAGGTCTACTACACCTGTTGTATTCAGCATTTCACTGTGAGTCTACTAAACCTGTTGTATTCAGCATTTCACTGTGAGGTCTACTAAACCTGTTGTATTCAGCATTTCACTGTGAGGTCTACTACACCTGTTGTATTCAGCATTTCACTGTGAGGTCTACTACACCTGTTGTATTCAGCATTTCACTGTGAGGTCTACTACACCTGTTGTATTCAGCATTTCACTGTGAGGTCTACTACACCTGTTGAATTCAGCATTTCACTGTGAGGTCTACTACACCTGTTGTATTCAGCATTTCACTGTGAGGTCTACACCTATTGTATTCAGCATTTCACTGTAAGGTCTACTACACCTGTTGTATTCAGCATTTCACTGTAAGGTCTACTACACCTGTTGTATTCAGCATTTCACTGTGAGGTCTACTACACCTGCTGTATTCATCATTTCACTGTGAGGTCTACTACACCTGTTGTATTCATCATTTCACTGCGAGGTCTACTATACCTGTTGTATTTCAGCATTTCACTGTGAGGTCTACTACACCTGTTGTCTTCAGCATTTCACTGTAAGGTCTACTACACCTGTTGTATTCAGCATTTCACTGTGAGGTCTACTACACCTGTTGTCTTCAGCATTTCACTGTGAGGTCTACTACACCTGTTGTATTCAGCATTTCACTGTGAGGTCTACTACACCTGTTGTATTCAGCATTTCACTGTGAGGTCTACTACACCTGTTGTATTCAGCATTTCACTGTGAGGTCTACTACACCTGTTGTATTCAGCATTTCACTGTAAGGTCTACTATACCTGTTGTATTCAGCATTTCACTGTGAGGTCTACTACACCTGTTGTATTCAGCATTTCACTGTGAGGTCTACTACACCTGTTGTATTCAGCATTTCACTGTGAGGTCTACTACACCTGTTGTATTCAGCATTTCACTGTGAGGTCTACTACACCTGTTGTATTCAGCATTTCACTGTGAGGTCTACTACACCTGTTGAATTCAGCATTTCACTGTAAGGTCTACTACACCTGTTGTATTCAGCATTTCACTGTAAGGTCTACTACACCTGTTGTATTCAGCATTTCACTGTAAGGTCTACTACACCTGTTGTATTCAGCATTTCACTGTAAGGTCTACTACACCTGTTGTATTCAGCATTTCACTGTAAGGTCTACTACACCTGTTGTATTCATCATTTCACTGCGAGTCTACTACACCTGTTGTATTCATCATTTCACTGCGAGGTCTACTATACCTGTTGTATTCAGCATTTCACTGTGAGGTCTACTACACCTGTTGTATTCAGCATTTCACTGTGAGGTCTACTACACCTGTTGTATTCAGCATTTCACTGTGAGGTCTACTACACCTGTTGTATTCAGCATTTCACTGTGAGGTCTACTACACCTGTTGTATTCAGCATTTCACTGTGAGGTCTACTACACATGTTGTATTCAGCATTTCACTGTAGGTCTACTACACCTGTTGTATTCAGCATTTCACTGTGAGGTCTACTACCCTGTTGTATTCAGCATTTCACTGTAAGGTCTACTACACCTGTTGTATTCAGCATTTCACTGTGGGTCTACTGCACCTGTTGTATTCAGCATTTCACTGTGAGGTCTACTGCACCTGTTGTATTCAGCATTTCACTGTGAGGTCTACTACACCTGTTGTATTCAACATTTCACTGTGAGGTCTACTACACCTGTTGTATTCAACATTTCACTGTAGGTCTACTACACCTGTTGTATTCAACATTTCACTGTGAGGTCTACTACACCTGTTGTATTCAACATTTCACTGTGAGGTCTACTACACCTGTTGTATTCAACATTTCACTGTGAGGTCTACTACACCTGTTGTATTCAACATTTCACTGTGAGGTCTACTACACCTGTTGTATTCAGCATTTCACTGTGAGGGTCTACTACACCTGCTGTATTCAGCATTTCACTGTGAGGTCTACTACACCTGTTGTATTCAGCATTTCACTGTGAGGTCTACTACACCTGTTGTATTCAGCATTTCACTGTGAGGTCTACTACACCTGTTGTATTCAGCATTTCACTGTGAGGGTCTACTACACCTGTTGTATTAGGCGCATGTGACTAATAACATTGACATATGTCTCTCTAATATGGTCATACATTGGACAGGAGGTTAGGAAGTGCAGATCAGTTTCCATCTCATTTGTGGGCAGTGAGCACATAGCCTGTCTTCTCCTGAGAGCCAGGTCTGCCTACGGCGGCCTTTCTCAATAGCAAGGCTATGCTCACTGAGTCTGTACATAGTCAAAGCTTTCCTTAAGTTTTGGGTCAGTCACAGTGGGCAGGTATTCTGCCACTGTGTACTCTGTTTAGGGACAAATAGCATTCCAGTTTGCTCTGTTTTTTTTGTTAATTCTTTCCAATGTGTCAAGTAATTGTCTTTTTGTTTTCTCATGATTTGGTTGGGTCTAATTGTGTTGCTGTCCCCTATGGGGTTGTTTGTGAACTGAGCCCCAGGACCAGCTTGCTTAGGGACTCTTCTCAGGTTCATCTCTATGTATAGTTGAAGTCAGAAGTTTACATACACTTAGGTTGGAGTCATTAAAACTCGTTTTTCAACCACTCCACACATTTCTTGTTAACAAACTATAGTTTTGGCAAGTTGTTTAGGACATCTATTTTGTGCATGACACAAGTCATTTTTACAACAATTGTTTATAGACAGATTATTCAACTTATAATTCACTGTATCACAATTCCAGTGGGTCAGAAGTTTACATACACTAAGTTGACTGTGCCTTTAAACTGCTTGGAAAATTCCAGAAAATTATGGCATGGCTTTAGAAGCTTCTGATAGGCTAATTGACATAATTTGAGTCAGTTGGAGGTGTACCTGTGGATGTAGTTCAAGGCCTACCTTCAAACTCAGTGCCTCTTTGCTTGACATCATGCGAAAATCTAAAGAAATCAGCCAGGTTTGTCTGTGACGACCGGTCTCTATAGCCAGACTCTCCTCTCTGGGCAGCCAGGTTTGTCTGTGACGACCGGTCTCTATAGCCAGACTGTCCTCTCTGGGCAGCCAGGTTTGTCTGTGACGACCGGTCTCTATAGCCAGACTGTCCTCTCTGGGCAGCCAGGTTTGTCCTCTCTGGGCAGCCAGACTGTCCTCTGGGCAGCCAGGTTTGTCTGTGATGACCGGTCTCTATAGCCAGACTCTCTCTCTGGGCAGCCAGGTTTGTCTGTGACGACCGGTCTCTATAGCCAGACTGTCCTCTCTGGGCAACCAGGTTTGTCTGTGACGACCGGTCTCTATAGCCAGACTGTCCTCTCTGGGCAGCCAGGTTTGTCTGTGACGACCGGTCTCTATAGCCAGACTGTCCTCTCTGTCAGCCAGGTTTGTCTGTGACGACCGGTCTCTATAGCCAGACTGTCCTCTCTGTCAGCCAGGTTTGTCTGACGACCGGTCTCTATAGCCAG
>NW_025749967.1:0-5000 GCF_021184085.1 Oncorhynchus gorbuscha | reverse complement strand
TTAACCACTGTCCTGTCGGACACCACGGTGCGCTGGAGGGGGGGGGGGGTTAACCACTGTCCTGTCGGACACCACGTACGCTGGAGGGTGGGGGGGTTAACCACTGTCCTGGAGGGGGGTTTAGGGGACACCACGATGCAGCTGGAGGGGGAGGGTTAACCACTGTCCTGTCGGACACCACGGCACGCTGGAGGGGGGGTTAACCACTGTCCTGTCGGACACCACGGTACGCTTGAGGTGTTAACCACTGTCCTGGAGGGGGTTAACCACCGTCCTGAGGGGGGTTAACCACCGTCCTGAGGGGGGTTAACCACTGTCCTGTCGGACACCACGGTACACCGGAGGGGGGGTTAACCACTGTCCTGTCGGACACCACGGCACACTGGAGGGGGGGTTAACCACTGTCCTGGAGGGGGTGGGGGGGGTTAAACCACTGTCCTGGGAGGGGGAAGGGAATACCGTCCTGGAGTGGGGTTATAAACCACTGTCCTGTGGCCTGGGACATCATCACTGGCATGTCCTGGAGGGGGTTAACCACTGTCCTGGAGGGGGGTTAACCACTGTCCTGTCAGACACCACGGTACGCTGGAGGGGAGGGTTATCCACTGTCCTGGAGGGGGTTAACCACTGTCCTGTCAGACACCACGGTATGCTGGAGGGGGGTTAACCACTGTCCTGGAGGGGGATGGGTTTAACCACTGTCCTGTCAGGCACCACGGTACGCTGGAGGGGGGGTTATCCACTGTCCTGGAGGGGGTTTAACCACTGTCCTGGAGGGGGGAGGGGGTTAGCCACTGTCCTGGAGGGGTTAACCAATGTCCTGGAGGGGGTTAACCATTGTCCTGGAGGGGGAGGGAGGGGGTTAACCACTGTCCTGGAGGGGTGGTTAACCACTGTCCTGTCAGACACCACGGTATGCTGGAGGGGGGTTAACCACTGTCCTGTCAGACACCACGGTACGCTGGAGGGGGTTAACCACTCTCCTTTCGGACACCACGGTATGCTGGAGGGGTAACCACTAGGGAGAGGTTATTTACTTTCCTGGAGGGGTGGTTAACCACTAGGGAGAGAGGTTATTTACTGTCCTGGAGGGGTAACCACTAGGGAGAGAGGTTATTTACTGTCCTGGAGGGGGTAACCACAAGGGAGAGAGGTTATTTACTGTCCTGGAGGGGGTAACCACTAGGGAGAGAGGTTATTTACTGTCCTGGAGGGGGTAACTACTAGGAGAGAGGTTATTTACTGTCCTGGAGGGGGTAACCACTAGGGAGAGAGGTTATTCACTGTCCTGGAGGGGGGTAACCACTAGGGAGAGAGGTTATTTACTGTCCTGGAGGGGGGTAACCACTAGGGAGAGAGGTTATTACTGTCCTGGAGGGAGGTAACCACTAGGGAGAGAGGTTATTCACTGTCCTGGAGGGGTAACCACTAGGGAGAGAGGTTATTTACTGTCCTGGAGGGGGGTAACCACTAGGGAGAGAGGTTATTCACTGTCCTGGAGGGGGGTAACCACTAGGGAGAGAGGTTATTTACTGTCCTGGAGGGGGTAACCACAAGGGAGAGAGGTTATTTACTGTCCTGGAGGGGTATTTACTGTCCTGGAGGGGGTAACCACTAGGGAGAGGTTATTTACTGTCCTGGAGGGGGGTAACCACTAGGGAGAGAGGTTATTTACTGTCCTGGAGGAGGTAACCACTAGGGAGGAGGTTATTTACTGTCCTGGAGGAGTTAACCACTAGGGAGAGAGGTTATTTACTGTCCTGGAGGGAGGTAACCACTAGGGAGAGAGGTTATTTACTGTCCTGGAGGGAGTTAACCACTAGGGAGAGAGGTTATTTACTGTCCTGGAGGGAGTTAACCACTAGGGAGAGAGGTTATTCACTGTCCTGGAGGGGGTAACCACTAGGGAGAGAGGTTATTTACTGTCCTGGAGGAGGTAACCACTAGGAGAGAGGTTATTTACTGTCCTGGAGGAGTTAACCACTAGGGAGAGAAGTTATTCACTGTCCTGGAGGGGGGGTAACCACTAGGGAGAGAGGTTATCACTATGTGTGTTTTTCAGGATGGTGTATAAATGGTTTCATTGGTCTATAAGCTGAGCTATGCTGTGGGAGTGATTGGATACCTGGGTCATCATGGTCACACCTGTTCGGTCTAATGTCTTCTTCAGGTGAGTGCTAGAGCATCACGAGACTATTCCTGACTGATTTAAAGCTTTTTGGGCTGCTTGCCCGTTAAAGAAAGAAATTAATTTAAAACGAACTCACCGATTTTCGGGTGTCAAGATTTTTTAGATTAACATTAAATGCGCTGTTATGTGGATTGAATGCTGTAATAACACAGACTAAACCAGGCCCTCACTGACCATTTACTACTGATCACTTATAAACCATCAGTTATTCACATTACTTTAATAAAATGACTATTTTTTAGCAGTTCTTCAAAGCAAATACAGCTTTTGACCTCTGAATACCTGTACTATCAATCTCTTAGATTATGTATTTTCAGGTAGCGATGTTGCTAGGCAAATAGCTGCTCTCTGTATCACCTCAGGATCTCACCTCAGACCGGACAAGTAGCTGCTAATGGGATTATGGTCGTTGTAGTTAATGACCATGACTTCTGCGCTATACTATGTAGAATATTGGCCTGTTGGAAACTACAACTCCCTACTACATCCCACACTTCAGGCTGGGATGTGGTTTATCTCAGAGAAACTACAACTCCCTATTACATCACACATCAGGCTGATGTGGTTTATCTCTAGAGAAACTATAACCCCTATTACATCACACACTTCAGGCCGATGTGGTTTATCTCTAGAGAAACTACAACTCCCTACTACATCACACACTTCAGGCTGGATGGCTTATCTCTAGAGAAACTACAACTCCCTACTACATCACACACTTCAGGCTGGATGTGTTTATCTCTAGAGAAACTACAACCCCTACTACATCACACACTTCAGGCTGATGTGGCTTATCTCTAGAGAAACTACAACTCCCTACTACATCCCACACTTCAGGCTGGATGTGGTTTATCTCTAGAGAAACTACAACTCCCTACTACATCACACACTTCAGGCTGGATGTGGTTTATCTCTAGAGAAACTACAACTCCCTACTACATCACACACTTCAGGCTGGATGTGGTTTATCTCTAGAGAAACTACAACTCCCTACTACATCACACACTTCAGGCTGGATGTGGTTTATCTCTAGAGAAACTACAACTCCCTACTACATCACACACTTCAGGCTGGATGTGGTTTATCTCTAGAGAAACTACAACTCCCTACTACATCACACACTTCAGGCTGGATGTGGTTTATCTCTAGAGAAACTACAACTCCCTACTACATCACACACTTCAGGCTGGATGTGGTTTATCTCTAGAGAAACTACAACTCCCTACTACATCACACACTTCAGGCTGGATGTGGTTTATCTCTAGAGAAACTACAACTCCCTACTACATCACACACTTCAGGCTGGATGTGGTTTATCTCTAGAGAAACTACAACTCCCTACTACATCACACACTTCAGGCTGGATGTGGTTTATCTCTAGAGAAACTACAACTCCCTACTACATCCCACACTTCAGGCTGGATGTGGTTTATCTCTAGAGAAACTACAACTCCCTACTACATCACACACTTCAGGCTGGATGTGGTTTATCTCTAGAGAAACTACAACTCCCTACTACATCCCACACTTCAGGCTGGATGTGGTTTATCTCTAGAGAAACTACAACTCCCTATTACATCACACACTTCAGGCTGGATGTGGTTTATCTCTAGAGAAACTACAACTCCCTACTACATCCCACACTTCAGGCTGGATGTGGTTTATCTCTAGAGAAACTACAACTCCCTACTACATCCCACACTTCAGGCTGGATGTGGTTTATCTCTAGAGAAACTACAACTCCCTACTACATCCCACACTTCAGGCTGGATGTGGTTTATCTCTAGAGAAACTACAACTCCCTATTACATCACACACTTCAGGCTGGATGTGGTTTATCTCTAGAGAAACTACAACTCCCTACTACATCCCACACTTCAGGCTGGATGTGGTTTATCTCTAGAGAAACTACAACTCCCTACTACATCACACACTTCAGGCTGGATGTGGTTTATCTCTAGAGAAACTACAACTCCCTACTACATCACACACTTCAGGCTGGATGTGGTTTATCTCTAGAGAAACTACAACTCCCTACTACATCACACACTTCAGGCTGGATGTGAGCTCACAGAAAACAACCTAATTCAAGTCATTGAACCCGATGTCGGTCAATTTAGTTGTTTAAAAAACAAAAAAATAACTGACATTTCGGTTTAATCGCTCAGCACTAACATACAAAAACACACACGCACAGAGAGAGACACACACACACACACACACACACACTTGATTTGGCGTGTATCCGAAACAGCACCTGACCCACCCTATTCCCTAAATAGTGACTAGAGCCCTATGGGGGGCATTTTGGATCAAAACCTATTAACGTTGTGATGTGTTGTAGGATCAAGGCTGAGGGCTCTATGGATGTGTTATTGGGATCAAGGCTGAGGGCTCTATGGATGTGTTGTAGGATCAAGGCTGAGGGCTCTATGGATGTGTTGTAGGATCAAGGCTGAGGGCTCTATGGATGTGTTGTAGGATCAAGGCTGAGGGCTCTATGGATGTGTTGTAGGATCAAGGCTGAGGAGTCCATGGATGTGTTGTGTTGTAGGATCAAGGTTGAGAGCTCTATGGATGATGTGTTGTAGGATCAAGGCTGAGGGCTCCATGGATGTGTTGTAGGATCAAGGCTGAGGGCTCCATGGATGTGTTATTGGGATCAAGGCTGAGGACTCCATGGATGTTGTGTTGTAGGATCAAGGCTGAGGACTCCATGGATGTGTTGTGTTGTTGGATCAAGGCTGAGGACTCTATGGATGTGTTGTAGGATCAAGGCTGAGGGCTCTATGGATGTGTTGTGTTGTTG
>NW_025749966.1:0-21513 GCF_021184085.1 Oncorhynchus gorbuscha | reverse complement strand
CACCACCTGTTTACAGTTACATTTTAGTCATTTAGCAGACGCTCTTATCCAGGGTGACTTACAGTTTAATACCTTCATCGTAGGGTTGCTAACAGAGACAAGCGTATGTTACAGTCATAGTAAGCACATTTTCCTTCAAAAAGGTAGCTATCAGCAAAGTCAGTGCCAGTAAGAAAAGACAAGTGTGAGTGTTAGTTCAAGATCAAGCTGCACTGCTGACCAGAGAGCTGTACTGGCTGTCCTCTGGCTGGATATACAGCATGTTGAAGTCCACTGTTGACTAGAGAGCTGTACTGGCTGCACTCTGGCTGGATATACAGCATGTTGAAGTCCACTGTTGACTAGAGAGCTGTACTGGCTGTCCTCTGGCTGATATACAGCATGTTGAAGTCCACTGTTGACTAGAGAGCTGTACTGGCTTCCCTCTCCCTGGATATACAGCATGTTGAAGTCCACTGTTGACTAGAGAGCTGTACTGGCTGTCCTCTGGCTGGATATACAGCATGTTGAAGTCCACTGTTGACTAGAGAGCTGTACTGGCTATCCTCTGGCTGGATATACAGCATGTTGAAGTCCACTGTTGACTAGAGAGCTGTACTGGCTGTCCTCTGGCTGGATCTACAGCATGTTGAAGTCCACTGTTGACTAGAGAGCTGTACTGGCTGCACTCTGGCTGGATATACAGCATGTTGAAGTCCACTGTTCCAGTGGGGAGTTTCCTCTGTCTGCAGTTCTCTGTGTACAGTTTATGGTCACTTATACAGAAGGAAACTGGGTGTGTAAATATACAAGGAAATGGGGTGTGTAAATATACAAGGAAATGGGGTGTGTAAATAGCAGGAAATGGGGTGTGTAAATATACAAGGAAATGGGGTGTGTAAATATACAAGGAAATGGGGTGTGTAATTATACAAGGAAATGGGGTGTGTAATTATACAAGGAAATGGGGTGTGTAATTATACAAGGAAATGGGGTGTGTAAATAGCAGGAAATGGGGTGTGTAAATAGCAGGAAATGGGGTGTGTAAATAGCAGGAAATGGGGTGTGTAAATAGCAGGAAATGGGGTGTGTAAATAGCAGGAAATGGGGTGTGTAAATAGCAGGAAATGGGGTGTGTAAATAGCAGGAAATGGGGAGTGTAAATAGCAGGAAATGGGGAGTGTAAATAGCAGGAAATGGGGTGTGTAAATATACAAGGAAATGGGGTGTGTACATAGCAGGAAATGGGGTGTGTACATAGCAGGAAACGGGATGTGTAAATATATAAGGAAATGGGGTGTGTAAATAGCAGGACATGGGGTGTGTAAATAGCAGGAAATGGGGTGTGTACATAGCAGCAAAATGGGGTGTGTAAATATACAAGGAAATGGGGTGTGTAAATAGCAGGAAATGGGGTGTGTAAATAGCAGGAAATGGGGTGTGTACATAGCAGGAAATGGGGTGTGTAAATATATAAGGAAATGGGGTGTAACCTATACACTACACATCCATATACATTGACATATAAAGCACATATAGAGAGCCCTTTTGTCACGACCGTTGTTGGAATGAGACCAAGGTGCAGTGTGGTGAGCGTACATTTTCCTGTAAATCAAATCAAATCAAATCAAATTGTATTTGTCACATACACATGGTTAGCAGATGTTAGTGCGAGTGTAGCGAAATGCTTGTGCTTCTAGTTCCGACAATGCAGTAATAACCAACAAGTAATCTAGCTAACAATTCCAAAACTACTAACTTATAGACACAAGTGTAAGGGGATAAAGAATATGTACATAAAGATATATGGATGAGTGATGGTACAGAGCGGCATAGGCAAGATACAGTAGATGGTATTGAGTGCAGTATATACATATGAGATGAGTATGTAAACAAAGTGGCATAGTTAAAGTGGCTAGTGATACATGTATTACATAAGGATGCAGTAGATGATATAGAGTACAGTATATACGTATACATATGAGATGAATAATGTAGGGAACATTATATTAGGTAGCATTGTTTAAAGTGGCTAGTGATATATTTTACATCATTTCCCATCAATTCCCATTATTAAAGTGGCTAGAGTTGAGTCAGTGTGTTGGCAGCAGCCACTCAATGTTAGTGGTGGCAGTTTAACAGTCTGATGGCCTTGAGATAGAAGCTGTTTTTCAGTCTCTCGGTCCCAGCTTTGATGCACCTGTACTGACCTCGCCTTCTGGATGATAGCGGGGTGAACAGGCAGTGGCTCAGGTGGTTGCTGTCCTTGATGATCTTTATGGCCTTCCTGTGACATCGGGCGGTGTAGGTGTCCTGGAGGGCAGGTAGTTTGCCCCCGGTGATGCGTTGTGCAGATCTCACTTCCCTCTGGAGAGCCTTACGGTTGTGGGCGGAGCAGTTGCCGTACCAGGAGGTGATACAGCCTGACAGGATGCTCTCGATTGTGCATCTGTAGAAGTGTGTGAGTGCTTTTGGTGATAAGCCGAATTTCTTCAGCCTCCTGAGGTTGAAGAGGCGCTGCTGCGCCTTCTTCACGATGCTGTCTGTGTGGGTGGACCAATTCAGTTTGTCTGTGATGTGTACGCCGAGGAACTTAAAACTTACTACCCTCTCCACTACTGTTCCATCGATTTGGATAGGGGGGTGTTCCCTCTGCTGTTTCCTGAAGTCCACAATCATCTCCTTAGTTTTGTTGACGTTGAGTGTGAGGTTATTTTCCTGACACCACACTCTGAGGGCCCTCACCTCCTCCCTGTAGGCCGTCTCGTCGTTGTTGGTAATCAAGCCTACCACTGTTGTGTCGTCCGCAAACTTGATGATTGAGTTGGAGGCGTGCGTGGCCACGCAGTCGTGGGTGAACAGGGAGTACAGGAGAGGGCTCAGAACGCACCCTTGTGGGGCCCCAGTGTTGAGGATCAGCGGGGTGGAGATGTTGTTGCCTACCCTCACCACCTGGGGGTGGCCCATCAGGAATTCCAGTACCCAGTTGCACAGGGCGGGGTCGAGACCCAGGGTCTCGAGCTTGATGACGAGCTTGGAAGGCACTATGGTGTTAAATGCCGAGCTGTAGTCGATGAACGGCATTCTCACATAGGTATTCCTCTTGTCCAGATTGGTTAGGGCAGTGTGCAGTGTGGTTGAGATTGCATCGTCTGTGGACCTATTTGTAATGTTATAAATGTCGCCAACAAAACAAGAAACAACAAAAACGACCATGAAGCTGACTAGGGATATACAGGCCACTAAACACAGACAACTACCCACAAAATATAAAAGGAAAAAAGGCTGCCTAAGTATGATTTCCAATCAGAGACAACGATGGACAGCTTTCCCTGATTGAGAACCATACCATGCCAAAACCTAGAAATACGAAGCATAGCATGCCCACCCCACGTCACACCCTGACCTCACCAAATAGAGAAATAACGTGACACCTCTAAAACACTACAGAAATTCTAAGTATTATGTCTGGCCTCTGACTCATCAGGAGAAAAAAAGCACTCATTCAATCTATTCTTGACCAGCATGAACCAATATAAATGTGTCTCAAGTTTGCATTTATTTATGCATGCTAATATCACAGTAGTATGAATGTGATTGTCATGTTTGTCATTTATTATCATGTCTTGTCCCTGTGCTCCCCATTCTATTCGTTTCCCTCTGCTGGTCTTATTTGGTTCTTTCCCTCCTTCTATCCCTCTCTCTCCCCCTCCCTCTCTCACTCTCTCGCTCTCTCTTCTCTCTATCGTTCCGTTCCTGCTCCCAGCTGTTCCTATTCCCCTAATCATCATTTAGTCTTCCCACACCTGTTCCCGATCCTTTCCCCTGATTAGAGTCCCTATTTATTCCTTTGTGTTCCGTTCCTGTCCCGTCGGTTCCTTGTTTAGTATTCACCATGCTGTGATTGCGTTTCGCCCCTGTCCTGTCGTGTTTTGCTGTGATTGTGTATCGCCCTGTCCTGTCGTGTTTTTGCCTTCATCAGATGCTGCGTGTGAGCAGGTGTCTCTGTCAACTACGGCCTGCGCCTACCCGAAGCGACCTGCAGTCTGTGGCCGCTTCTCTTGTTATTCCCCTCTACAGACTAGAGGATTTCTGTTATTCCCTGTTTGGACTTGAATAAACTCTGTTTCTGTTAAGTCGCTTTTGGGTCCTCTATCACCTGCATGACAGAAGGAACCGACCAAGGAATGGACCCAGCGACTTCAGACGCTCGTTACACTGCCGTCAAGATCCAAGGAGCCATGCTCGGCAGACACGAGCAGGAATTGTCTGCTGCTCGCCATGCCGTGGAGAACCTGGCCGCTCAGGTTTCCGACCTCTCTGGACAGTTCCAGAGTCTACGTCTCGTGCCACCTGTTACTTCCTGGCCTGCCGAGCCTCCAGAACCTAGGGTTAATAACCCACCTTGCTACTCCGGGCAGCCCACTGAGTGCCGCTCCTTTCTCACGCAGTGTGAGATTGTGTTCTCTCTCCAACCCAACACATACTCTAGAGAGAGAGCTCGGGTTGCTTACGTCATTTCACTCCTTACTGGCCGGGCTCGAGAATGGGGCACAGCTATCTGGGAGGCAAGGGCTGATTGCTCTAACAAGTTCCAGAACTTTAAAGAGGAGATGATTCGGGTTTTTGACCGTTCAGTTTTTGGTAGGGAGGCTTCTAGGGCCCTGGCTTCCTTATGCCAAGGTGAACGGTCCATAACGGATTATTCTATTGAGTTTCGCACTCTTGCTGCCTCTAGTGAGTGGAACGAGCCGGCGCTGCTCGCTCGTTTTCTGGAGGGACTCCACGCAGTGGTTAAGGATGAGATTCTCTCCCGGGAGGTTCCATCAGATGTGGACTCTTTGATTGCTCTCGCCATCCGCATAGAACGACGGGTAGATCTTCGTCACCGGGCTCGTGGAAGAGAGCTCGCATCAACGGTGTTTCCCTGCTCCGCATCGCAACCATCTCCCTCCTCTGGCTTTGAGACTGAGCCCATGCAGCTGGGAGGGATTCGCATCTCGACTAAGGAGAGGGAAGGAGGATCACCAACCGCCTGTGCCTCTATTGCGGAGTTGCTGGACATTTTGTTAATTCATGTCCAGTAAGAGGCCAGAGCCCATCAGTAAGCGGAGGGCTACTGGTGAGCGCTACTACTCAGGTCCCTTCATCTAGATCTTGTACTACTATGTCGGTCCATCTACGCTGGACCGGTTCGGGTGCTACATGCAGTGCCTTGATTGACTCTGGGGCTGAGGGTTGTTTCATGGACGAAGCATGGGTTCGGAAACATAACATTCCTTTCAGACCGTTAGACAAGCCTACGCCCATGTTTGCCTTAGATGGTAGTCATCTTCCCAGTATCAAATTTGAGACACTACCTTTAACTCTCACAGTATCTGGTAACCACAGTGAGACTATTTCTTTTTTGATTTTCCGTTCACCGTTTACACCTGTTGTTTTGGGTCATCCCTGGCTAGTATGTCATAATCCTTCTATTAATTGGTCTAGTAATTCTATCCTATCCTGGAACGTTTCTTGTCATGTGAAGTGTTTAATGTCTGCCATCCCTCCCGTTTCTTCTGTCCCTACTTCTCAGGAGGAACCTGGCGATTTGACAGGAGTGCCGGAGGAATATCATGATCTGCGCACGTGTCTTCAGTCGGTCCCGAGCCAACTCCCTTCCTCCTCACCGGTCGTATGATTGTAGTATTGATCTCCCTTCCGGGGACCACCTCTCGAGGTAGACTATACTCTGGTCGGCTCCCGAACGTGTAAGTACGAGATTATTTGTCTGTGTCTCTTGACGCCGGTACCAGTGCCTTCTTCTCTCCTCCGGCCGGGGCGGGGTTCTTTTTTGTTAAGAAGCAATGACGGTACTGCTCTCTGCGTGAGCTATCGGAGGGCTGAACATAACGGTTAAGAATCGTTATCCGCTTTCCCTTATGTCATCAGCCTTCAAGATTCTTAGGGAGCCAGGTGCTTTACTGTTGGACCTTCGTAACGCTACCATCTCTCGTGCATCAGAGAGGGGGACGAGTGGAAAACGGCGTTTAACACTGCCGTTAGGGCATTTTGAGTACCGGGTTCTGCCGTTCGGCCCCGCCAATGCGCCAGCTGTTTTTCAGGCATTAGTTAATGATGTTCTGAGAGACATGCTGAACATCTTTGTTTTTGTCTATCTTGACGATATCCTGATTTTTTTCTCCGTCACTCGAGATTCATGTTCAGCACGTTCGACGTGTTCTCACAGCGCCTTTTAGAGAATTGTCTCTACGTAAAGGCTGAGAGAAGTGCTCTTTTCATGTCTCCTCCGTTACTTTTCTCGGTTCCGTTATTTCCGCTGAAGGCATTCAGATGGATTCCCATGCTAAGGTCCAAGCTGTCAGGTGATTGGTCTGCCTCCAAGGTCACGTGTCGAGTTGCAGCGCTTTTTAGGTTTCGCTAATTTCTATCGGCGCTCATTCTAATTCGGGTCAAGTTGCTGCCCTCTCACAGCTCTTACTTCTGTCAAGACGTGTTTTATGGTCCGGTTCCGCCTAGGGAGCTTTTGATCTTCTTAAAGAACGTTTACGTCCGCTCCTATCCTCGTTACTCCTGACGCCACTAGACACCATTGTCGAGGTTGACGCTTCAGAGGTAGGCGTGGGAGCCATTCTATCCCAGCGTTCCAGTCTGACGATAAGGTTCATCCTTGCGCTTATTTTTCATCGCCTGTCGCCATCTGAGCGCAACTATGATGTGGGTAACCGTGAACTGCTCGCCATCCGCTAGCCCTAGGCGAATGGCTACAGTGGTTGGAGGGGGCGACCGCCTTTTGTCGTTGGACAGACCATAAGAACCTTGAGTACATCCGTTCTGCCAAACGACTTAATGCCCGGGGCTCGTTGGGCGTTGTTTTTCGCCGTTTCGAGTTTGTGATTTCTTACCGTCCGGGTAGCAAGAACACCAAGCCTGATGCCTTATCCCGTCTGTTTAGTTCTTCTGTGGCTTCTACTGATCCCGAGGGGATTCTTCCTTATGGGCGTGTTGTCGGGTTAACAGTCTGGGGGAATTGAAAGACAGGTTAAGCAAGCACTCACGCACACTGCGTCCGCCAGCGCTTGTCCTAGTAACCTCCTTTTTCGTCCTGTTTCCACTCGTCTGGCTGTTCTTCAGTGGGCTCACCTGCCAAGTTAGCTGGTCATCCCGGTGTTCGAGGCACTCTTGCGTCTATTCGCCAGCGTTTGGTGGCCGACTCAGGAGCGTGACACGCGCCGCTTCGTGGCTGCTTGTTCGGACTGCGCGCAGACTAAGTCGGGTAACTCTCCTCCTGCCGGTCGCCCTCAGACCGCTCCCCATTCCTTCTCGACCATGGTCTCACATCGCCTTAGACTTCATTACCGGTCTGCTTTGTCTCGGGGAAGACTGTGAGAGCCGCCAATAAACGCAGGATTAAGAGTCCAAGGTATTGTTGCCAGAGAGTGTGGCTTTCCACTACGCAACCTTCCTCTTACGACAGCTAAATAAGTTGACTCCGCGGTTCATTGGTCCGTTCCGTGTCTCCCCAGGTCGTCAATCCCAGCCGCTGTGCGACTGCTTCTTCCGCGACATCTTCGTCTCGTCCATCCTGTCTTCCATGTCTCCTGTGTTAAGCCCTTTCTTCGCACCCCGCTCGTCTTTCCTCCCCCTCCCGTCCTGTCGAGGGCACCTATTTACAAGGTACATAAGATCATGGACATGCGTTCTCGGGACGGGGTCACCAATACTTAGTGGATTGGGAGGGTTACGGTCCTGAGGAGAGGAGTTGGGTTCCGTCTCGGGACGTGCTGGACCGTTCACTCATCGATGATTTCCTCCGTTGCGCCAGGATTCCTCTCGAGTGCGCCAGGAGGCGCTCGGAGTGGGGGTACTGTCATGTTTGTCATTTATTATCATGTCTTGTCCCTGTGCTCCCCATTCTATTCGTTTCCTCTGCTGGTCTTATTTGGTTCTTTCCTCCCTTCTATCCCTCTCTCTCTCCCCTCCCTCTCTCCTTTCACTCTCTCGCTCTCTCTTCTCTCTATCGTTCCGTTCCTGCTCCCAGCTGTTCCTATTCCCTAATCATCATTTAGTCTTCCCACACCTGTTCCCGATCCTTTCCCTGATTAGAGTCCCTATTTATTCCTTTGTGTTCCGTTCCTGTCCCGTCGGTTCCTTGTTTAGTATTCACCATGCTGTGATTGGCGCTTTCGCCCTGTCCTGTCGTGTTTTTGCTGTGATTGTGTATCGCCCTGTCCTGTCGTGTTTTTTGCCTTCATCAGATGCTGCGTGTGAGCAGGTGTCTCTGTCAACTACGGCCTGCGCCTACCGAAGCGACCTGCAGTCTGTGGCCGCTTCTTGTTATTCCCCTCTACAGACTAGAGGATTTCTGTTATTCCTGTTTGGACTTGAATAAACTCTGTTTCTGTTAAGTCGCTTTGGGTCCTCTATCACCTGCATGACAGTGATGAATACATAAGCGAAGAGTCGGCCCATATCATTTTCGCTAAGGTCGGATTTTTGATAACTGCAATTTTCCCACTTACCTTATTACACAATATTAAAAATGTCATTGCAGGATATGGAATGACTGTAAAAAAGACAGTAGTGCACTGTATGCCTTCTACAAAGCCTCATACAATACATCGTAGTACTAGTAGTAGCAGCAACAGTAATAGTAGCAGTAGTACTAGCTTGTAGCAGCAGTAGTAGTAGTACTACTAGTAGTACTAGCAGTAGTAGCAGTAATTCAGCAATTCAGCAGCAGCAGCATGCTGGGCAGCTGCAGTAGCATTTAGTATGATAGCAATAGTAGGAGTAGTGAGTAGTACTACTAGCAGCGTTGCCGGCAACTGTGCCAGTTCTAGTAGCAGTTGTACAGCAGCACCAGTTGTGTGCGTTGCTGCAGTAGTTGTACTAGTTGTAGCAGCAGCAAGCAGCAGCAGCACCAGCAACAGCAGCACCAGCAGCAGCAACAGCAGTAGTTGTACTAGCAGTAGCAGTAGTAGTAGTAGTAGTACCAGCAGCAGCAACTGCTACAGCTGCACCATTGCAGCAGCAGCAGCAGCAGCAGCAGCAATAGTAGAACTAGCAGTAGCAGCAGCAGTAGTTGTACTAGTTGTAGTAGCAGCAGTAGTATTAGTAGTAGTAGTAATAGTAGTACTAGTTGTAGCAGTAGTAGTAGTAGTAATAGTAGTACTAGTAGTAGCAGCAGCAGTAGTTGTATTAGTTGTAGTAGTAGTAGTAGTAGTAGTAGTAGTAGTAGTAGTAGCAGCAGTAGCAGTAGCAGCAGCAGGCAGTAGTAGTAGCAGCAGCAGTAGCAGTAGCAGTAGCAGTTGTAGCAGCAGTAGTAGGTTGCAGCAGTAGTAGTTGTAGCAGTAGTAGTACCAGTAGCAGCAGCAGTAGTAGTACTAGCAGCAGCAACAGTTGCACTAGTTGTTAATCAGTAGTAGTTGTACTAGTTGTAGCAGCATTAGTAGTTGTACTAGCTTGTTGCAGCATCAGTAGTAAGTAGTAATAGCAGTACCAGTAGCTACTGCAGCCAAAATTCAGCTGCAGCAGATAGTAACAGTAGTAATAGTAGCACTAGTAGTAGCAGCAGCAGTAGTTATTATAGTTATAGCAGCAGCAGTAGTTGTACTAGTTGGCAGCAGTAGTAGTAGTAGTAGTAGTAGTAGTAGTAGCAGCAGCAGTAACAGCAGTAGCAGCAGTAGTACTGATTGCAGCTAAGCAGTAGTAGCAGCACCACCAGCAGTACCAGCAGTAGTAGTAGTAGTACTAGCAGTAGCAGCAGCAGTACCAGCAGCAGTAGTAAGCAGGAGCAGCAGTAGCAGGAGTAGTAGTAGTACTACTAGTAGCAGCAGCGTTAATTGTGCTAGTTCTAGTAGCAGTTGTAGTAATAGTAGTACTAGTTGTAGCAGCAACGGGCAGCTTAGCACTAGTTGTAGCAGCAGTAGTAGTAGTAGTACTAGTAACAGTAGTACTAGTATTAGCAGCCGTTGCAGTAGTTGTACTAGTAGTAGCAGTAGTAGCAGTAGTAGTAGTACCAGCAGCGTAGCAACAGCAGCCGTACTAGTTGTAGCAGTAGTAGTAGTAGTAGTAGTAGTAATAGTAGAACTAGCAGTAGCAGCAGCAGTAGTTGTACTAGTTGTAGCAAGCAGTAGTATTAGTAGTAGTAGTAATAGTAGTACTAGTTGTAGCAGTAGTAGTAGTAGTAATAGTAGTAGTAGTAGTAGCAGCAGCAGTAGTTGTATTAGTTGTAGCAGCAGCAGTAGTAGTAGTAGTAGTAGTAGTAGTAGTAGTAGTAGTAGCAACAGTAGTTGTACTAGTTGTAGCTGCAGTAGCAGTAGCAGTAGCAATAGTAGCACCAGTAGCAGCACAGCAGCATGAGCAGTAGTAGTAATAGTAGTACTAGTAGTAGCTGTAGTATTAGTAGTAGTAGTAAATAGTAGTACTAGCAGCAGCAAAGCAGTTAATACTAGCTTGTGCAGCATCAGTAGTAGAATAGTAGTAGTAGTATCAGCAGTAGTTGTACTAGTTGTAGGCAGCATTAGTAGTAGTAGTAATAGTAGTATAGTAGCAGCAGCAGTAGCTGTACTAGTTGTAGCAGAGGTAGTAGTAGTAGTAATAGTAGTACCAGCAGTAGCAGCAGCAGCAGCTGCACTAGCTGTAGCAGCAGCAGTAGTTGTACCAGCAGCAGTAGTAGCAGCAGTAGCAGTAGCAGCAGCAGCACTAGTTGTTAGCAGCAGTAGTAGTACCACTACTAGCAGCACTAGCAGCAGCACCTAGCAGTAGCAGCAGCAACAGCAGTAGCCGTAGTAGTATTAGTAGGGTAGTAGTAGTAGGAGAGTAGTAGTACCACTAGTAGCAGCAGTGGGCAATTGTGCTAGTTCTAGTAGCAGTTGTAGTAATAGTAGTACTAGTGTAGCAGCAGCAGTAGGACAGCACTAGTTGTAGCAGCAGCAGTAGTAGTAGTACTAGTAATAGCAGCACTAGTAGTAGCAGCAGTAATAGTAGTACTAGCAGTGGCAACTGGTAGGACCAGCTGCAGCAGTTGGGTAGCTGTACCAGCAGCAGCAGTAGCAGTAGCAGCAGCAGCAGCAGCAGCGCAGCACCAGCTATGCAGCAGTAGTAGTACTACTAGCAGCACCAGCAGCAGCAGCACCAGCAGCAGCAGCTGCTGCTGCAGTAGTTGTAGTAGACCAGCAGGAGCAGTAGCAGCAGGAGCAGTAGTAGCACCACTAGCAGCAACAGTGGCAATCAGCCAGTCCTAGTAGCAGTTGTAGTAATAGTAGCACCAGTTGCAGCAGCAGCCGCGAGCCTGCACCAGTTGTAGCAGCGTTGCAGGCAGTAGCAGCACCAGCAACAGCAGCACCAGCAGCAGCAGCAACAGTAGTTCAGCCGCACCAGCAGCAGCAGCAGTAGTAGCAGCACCAGCAGCAGCGTTGCAGGGCAGTTGTGCCAGTTGTAGCAGTAGCAGCAGTAGCAGTAGTAGTAGTAATAGTAGAACCAGTAGCAGCAGTAGTTGTACTAGTTGTCCAGCAGCAGCAGTAGTATTAGTAGTAGTAGTAATAGTAGTACTAGTTGTAGCAGTAGTAGTAGTAGTAATAGTAGTACTAGCAGTAGCAGCAGCAGTAGTTAATTAGTTAGTAGTAGTAGTAGTAGCAGTAGTAGTAGTAGCAGCAGCAGCAGCAGCAGCAGCAGCTGGTTAATACCAGTTGTAGCAGAAGCTAGTAGTAGTAGTAGTAATAGTAGCACCATTAGTAGTAACAGTAGTATTAGTAGTAGTAGTAGTAACAGTAGTACCAGTAGCAGCAGCAGTTGTACTAGTTGTAGCAGCATCAGTAGTAGAAGTAGTAGTAGTAGTATCAGCAGTAGTTGTACTAGCTGTAGCAGCATTAGCAGTAGTAGCAATAGCAGTACCCAGTAGCTGTTGCTAGCTGTACTAGCTGTAGCAGAGGCAGTAGGTAGCACATAGTAGCACCAGTAGCAGCAGCAGCAGTTTGTACTTAGCCTGCAGCTGCAGCAGCTTGTACCAGTTGTGCAGCAGCAGCAGCAGTAGTAGCAGTAGCAGCAGCAGCAGCAGCAGCAGCAGCAGCAGCAGCAGCAGCAGCAGCAGCAGCAGCAGCAGCAGCAGCAGTAGTAGTAGCAATAGCAGCACCAGTTATAGCAGCAGCAGTTGTACCAGTTCTAGCAGCAGCAGCAGCAGCAGCAGTAGCAGCAGCCATAGCAGCAGCAGCTGTACCAGTCTCCAGCAGCAGTAGGAGCAGTAGCAGTAGTAGTAGTAGTAGTAGTAGCACAGTAGTAACAGTAGCAGTACTAGTTATAGCAGCAGTAGTTGTACCAGTTCTAGTAGTAGTAGCAGTAGTAGTAGTAGTAGTAGTTATAGCAGCAGTAGTTGTACTAGTTCTAGCAGTAGCAGTAGTAGTAGTAGTAGTAGTAGTAGTAGTAGTACTAGTAGTAACATCAGCGGTAGTTCTGTATGCAAGTGTCAGTGCCTATGTTTATGTTCTCTTCACAGTCCCTGCTGTTCCATAACTTGTATTCTTATCTGTTTTTTAAAATCTGATTCTACTGCTTGTATCAGTTACCTGATGTGGAATGGAGTTCCATGTAGTCATGGCTCTATGTAGTACTGTGCACCTCCCATAGTTTGTTCTGGACTTGGGGACTGTGAATAGACCTCTTGTGGCATGTCTTTGGGGTATGTATGGGTGTCCGGTAGTTCAAACAGACAGCTCGGTGCATTCAACATGTCAATACCTCTCATAAATACAAGTAGTGATGAAGTCAATCTCCACTTTGAGCCAGTAGAGATTGCTGCCCTGTTCAGAGCCAATTGCAATTTTCTTAAGTTCCTCTTGTGTCACCTGACCACACGACTGAACAGTAGTCTAGGTGCTTTACAAATCTAGGGCCTGTAGGACCCTAGATAGTGCTGTTAAGAAGGTAGAAACTAGGGCCTGTAGGACCTGCCTCATTGATAGTGCTGTTAAGAAGGTAGAAACTAGGGCCTGTAGGACCTGCCTCATTGATAGTGCTGTTAAGAAGGTAGAAACTAGGGCCTGTAGGACCTGCCTCATTGATAGTGCTGTTAAGAAGGTAGAGCAGTGCTTTATTATGGACAGACTTCTCCCCATCCTAGATACTGTTGCAGTGGTAGGGGTACTGGTGGTAGTAGTAGTAGTTAGTAGTAGTAGTAGTTAATAGTTAATGGTCGTTCCTCAACCTACATCAGTGCAGGCAGTCTTCGCACTATCTGACGTAACATCATGCATTCATTCCCAAACTTCTCAACGATCTGTGACATTGTGAAAGGAGGTGAGGGGAGTACAGAGGCATAGTTATCATCAAATCAAAAAATCCAATTTTATTTGTCACATACACATGGTTAGCAGATGTTAATGCGAGTGTAGCGAAATGCTTGTGCTTCTAGTACCGACAATGCAGTGATAACCAACAAGTAATCTAACTAACAATTCCAAAACTACTGTCTTATACACAGTGTAAGGGGATAAGGAACATGTACATAAGGATATATGAATGAGTGATGGTACAGAGCAGCATACAGTAGATGGTATCGAGTACAGTATATACATATGAGATGAGTGTGTAGACAAAGTAAACAAAGTGGCATAGTTAAAGTGGCTAGTGATACATGTGTTACATAAGGATGCAGTCGATGATGTAGAGTACAGTATATACATATGCATATGAGATGAATAATGTAGGGTAAGTAACATTATTACATTACATTTACATTTAAGTCATTTAGCATAAGGTAGCATTGTTTAAAGTGGCTAGTGATATATTTACATAATTTCCCATCAATTCCCATTATTAAAATGGCTGGAGTTGGGTCAGTGTCAATGACAGTGTGTTGGCAGCAGCCACTCAGTGTTAGTGGTGGCTGTTTAACAGTCTGATGGCCTTGAGATAGAAGCTGTTTTTCAGTCTCTCGGTCCCAGCTTTGATGCACCTGTACTGACCTCGCCTTCTGGATGATAGCGGGGTGAACAGGCAGTGGTTCGGGTGGTTGATGTCCTTGATGATCTTTATGGCCTTCCTGTAACAACGGGTGGTGTAGGTGTCCTGGAGGGCAGGTAGTTTGCCCCCGGTGATGCGTTGTGCAGTCCTCACTACCCTCTGGAGAGCCTTACGGTTGAGGGCGGAGCAGTTGCCATACCAGGCGGTGATACAGCCCGCCAGGATGCTCTCGATTGTGCATCTGTAGAAGTTTGTGAGTGCTTTTGGTGACAAGCCGAATTTCTTTAGCCTCCTGAGGTTGAATAGGCGCTGCTGCGCCTTCTTCACGACGCTGTCAGTGTGAGTGGACCAATTCAGTTTGTCTGTGATGTGTATGCCGAGGAACTTAAAACTAGCTACCCACTCCACTACTGTTCCATCGATGTGGATAGGGGGGTGTTCCCTCTGCTGTTTCCTGAAGTCCACAATCATCTCCTTAGTTTTGTTGACGTTGAGTGTGAGGTTATTTTCCTGACACCACACTCCGAGGGCCCTCACCTCCTCCCTGTAGGCCGTCTCGTCGTTGTTGGTAATCAAGCCTACCACTGTTGTGTCGTCCGCAAACTTGATGATTGAGTTGGAGGCGTGCGTGGCCACGCAGTCGTGGGTGAACAGGAGTACAGGAGAGGGCTCAGAACGCACCCTTGTGGGGCCCCGTGTTGAGGATCAGCGGGGGAGGAGATGTTGTTGCCTACCCTCACCACCTGGGGGCGGCCCGTCAGGAAGTCCAGTACCCAGTTGCACAGGGCGGGGTCGAGACCCAGGGTCTCGAGCTTGATGACGAGCTTGGAGGGTACTATGGTGTTGAATGCCGAGCTGTAGTCGATGAACAGCATTCTCACATAGGTATTCCTCTTGTCCAGGTGGGTTAGGCAGTGTGCAGTGTGGTTGAGATTGCATCGTCTGTGGACCTATGCATGCAGAGTAAATCAACCATGAGCCAGCCATGAGCAGCCATGAGCCAGCCATGAGCCAGCCATGAGCCAGCCATGAACCAGCCATGAACCAGTCAATTTCATTGCCATAAAATAAAGGTTGTGTCAGAAACAAATGACAAAACAACATATTGAGTGACAATAGCTGCTATCCCACCTGGTACTGCTAGTTAATGACTGTCACCACATGCCATCAACACAGTGGCCGGCTCTCGAAAGGTACCCTATGTCCTACGTGGGGCCTATGGGTCCCGGTCAAAAGTAGTGCACTACATAGGGAATAGGGTGCCAATCGGGATGTAATCAGTGTATTTATTCAACCTTATATTCACGACTGAGGTTGATTAGCGCTGATACAATAAATGAAACGATGTTTGGTATTGCCACCTTGAATACTGATTGATACAGACGGCAGAGTGCCTGGTATCATGTAGTTAAGGTGATTGTGTGATTGGACGTATTATCTGATTGCTTGTTTGACCTCCTCTGAAGTACAGTAGTTGTCATGCATATGCATTGTAGGCAGTGGTAGGAGTTGATTGAATATATTGTGTAATGGTTACCCTTACAAAAAGAACAGCTTGAAAACAAATCACATTCAGACACGTGTGAACAAATCACATGAACCAGACCAGGGTAACATAACCAAAGGACCAGGGTAACATAACCAAAGGACCAGGGTAACATAACCAAAGGACCAGGGTAACATAACCAAAGGACCAGGGTAACATAACCAAAGGACCAGGGTAACATAACCAAAGGACCAGGGTAACATAAAGGACCAGGGTAACATAAAGGACCAGGTAACATAACCAAAGGACCAGGTAACATAACCAAAGGACCAGGGTAACATAACCAAAGGACCAGGGTAACATAACCAAAGGACCAGGGTAACATAACCAAAGGACCAGGGTAACATAACCAAAGGACCAGGGTAACATAACCAAAGGACCAGGGTAACATAACCAAAGGACCAGGGTAACATAACCAAAGGACCAGGGTAACATAACCAAAGGACCAGGGTAACATAACCAAAGGACCAGGGTAACATAACCAAAGGACCAGGGTAACATAACCAAAGGACCAGGGTAACATAACCAAAGGACCAGGGTAGCATAACCAAAGGACCAGGGTAACATAAAGGACCAGGTAACATAAAGGACCAGGGTAACATAAAGGACCAGGGTAGCATAAAGGACCAGGGTAACATAAAGGACCAGGGTAACATAAAGGACCAGGGTAACATAACCAAAGGACCAGGGTAACATAACCAAAGGACCAGGTAACATAAAGGACCAGGGTAACATAACCAAAGGACCAGGGTAACATAACCAAAAGGACCAGGGTAACATAACCAAAGGACCAGGGTAACATAACCAAAGGACCAGGGTAACATAACCAAAGGACCAGGGTAACATAACCAAAGGACCAGGGTAACATAACCAAAGGACCAGGGTAACATAACCAAAGGACCAGGGTAACATAACCAAAGGACCAGGGTAACATAACCAAAGGACCAGGGTAACATAACCAAAGGACCAGGGTAACATAACCAAAGGACCAGGGTAACATAACCAAAGGACCAGGGTAACATAAAGGACCAGGGTAACATAAAGGACCAGGGTAACATAAAGGACCAGGGTAACATAAAGGACCAGGGTAACATAAAGGACCAGGGTAACATAAAGGACCAGGGTAACATAACCAAAGAGAGGGACAGTAGCAGGAAAGAGGGATGTGTTTAATTTAATTGTGTTATCATTTTAAAACATCTGCATATATATATTTCTTTTTTCAATATTTGTTTTGCTATTAATACTTTGGGGCTTATGTTATGCTTTCACAAAACTGCAATTTACATGTGAGGGCGATTTTATTTTTTCTCCTCACATGTGTAAAGGTGGTGTTAAAGCCAGACTCAGTAAGTGTAAGTTTGAATTCTGCTAAGTCAGTTTGTTTATATTAATGATTTGTTATGTTAGGGCGATCAATTAAATTTGTTTGCATCAGACATACACAACAATAATCATTGTTCTCGTGACAAGACCGTACCCTGGTACAACGCAGTCTTAGCAGTGTCTGCAAATGGCAGATAAATTCACGGAAACCCAAGATTTTAAGTGTTACTATCAACCGATGAGAAAAAAAAACCTAACCGAAAACAACAAGATATTATATCGGTGAAGGTATCGTTTTGGATCATGTACGGAAGGGGGCCGAGATGACTGAAATTGGACAGGAGTCAAGGCCATGGAAACGAGAAGAAGAAGAAGTCATCAAGCCCTGGAAGGAGGAAAAAACAGCGGGAGTCGGAAATGGCGGCGAAGTAGTTCGGACAGAATGGAGGAAATGGAGAGAAAGTTGGTGAAGCAACAGCTGGAATGAGGACAATAGGGGTTCTACTTAGAGAACACAAACTCTTGCATCATTCACAGCAAAGAGCGAGGGAGTCCAGGGGATGACTGGAGGAGCAATGGTGGAAGTGTTGTGCAATGATCTTGGCGCGAGTACAGTTGGTGAGAATGAGTCGACGACAGTGTAGAAGAGTGGAGTAGAAAGGGCTAAAGTTGTAAATGTACAGCAGTTTATGGCTGGAGTGTAATTCACAAGCAAGGATGTTTTTTGGGGTGACAGGAGCAGCAGGTGCATGTCACTTGAATTGAATGATAGATGGAAAGATGGAGCAAAGTCCATCAGTTTTACTGTCCTTTGATGATGTGATTCTCCAGACTTATGTAAAACTTGGGTATGTGAGATACGAGGCGAGACCGTATGTACAGAAGCCGCTGCAGTGTTACAATTGTAAAATAATTGGTCACGTGACAAGTCTCTGTTGAAGGAATAAATATGTAAGTTAGTAGTTGAAAAGTCAGATGAAGCATGTAGTTACATCCCAAATGTAACAGGGTGTACTACATGAAGAGGTTCCCCCCTCCCAGGTTCCTGGGCCTGTGTAGGGATCTAAATTGTACAGCTTTTGTTAGAAATTCATGGTAATAGCGTGAATATGGTTAGTGATTTTTGGTTTTGCTAATTAGTATGAATTTGTTAATCCAAAAATGTTTCTGTTTTTTAAACTTATTTTGTACTACCCTGTACAGTAGGTGATGACACCTACACCTAATGTAGTCTGCCAATAAACCTCAAAAGAAGAAGAGTCAACTCCATCTTAGACGAGCTGCCGAAATGATAGATACAACCACTTTCTTCCTTGTAGCTAACGTTAGCTGATGATGTGTTCGTTCAATGACTAGATGGCAAAATAACAGAATTAAGCAAACTATTTAACAACCAAGTAGTTGTAAATGGATAAAGTTGTAACCAGTATAAAGTGATGGACAGTGCTTGCGAAGAAGACCCCAAAACCCTACAGTTACATCCCTGAGCTGCAAGCAGGTGTGGTCAGACAGAGGTTGGCATCCAACGTGGGAATGCCAAAGATCATCCCTCGTGTAGCCAGTGACCCAAGGAATCTTGGCCTTCTCCCTGAGGTTCCCCCACCACCCATCCAGGTGCTGGTTCAGGCATATGTCAGCCGAGGGCTAGGTATGAATGATAAGATTAAAACACCTGTGTTTTTTAAAAGTAGGGTCAAACAGAATGTTTCTAGATGTATCTTTTCCTCTCTCTCCCTAGGATCTGAACAGCTACAATGACCTGAAACTGTCACACCCTGATCTGTTTAACCTGTCCTTGTGCTTATATCCACCCCCCTCCAGGTGTCGCCCATCTTCCCCATTATCCACAGTGTATTTATACCTGTGTTCTCTGTTTGCCTGTTGCCAGTTTATTTTGTTTCGTCAAGCCTACCAGTGTTTTCTCGTCTTTCTCTAGTTCCTGTTTTCTAGTTTTCGGTTTTGACCATTCTGCCTGCCTGAGCCTGCCTGCCGTTCTCTACCTTGTCAACCACCCTGGATTACTGATCTCTGCCTGGCCTGACCCTGAGCCTGCCTGTCGTTCTGTACCTTTCAGACTCTGTTCTGGATTACTGACCTCTGTCATGCCCCCTGTTTATGTAATAAACTTTTGTTACTCGAAACTGTCTGCATCTGGGTGTTTTCCTGATTCTTGACAGAAACCCCATGCCCACATGCGCTCGTGAGCGCACGCATGCACACACACACACACACACACACACACACACACACACACACACACACACACACACACACACACACACACACACACACACACACACACACACACACACACACACACACACACACACACACACACACACACACACACACTGAATACCAAATAGCTAACAATTAGTTCCTATAGTTTATTGTAAATAACAATAACACATTTCCACCATTATGTTATTGTACATTGTGTTATTGTACAGTCCCCTCTGCTCAATTAAATAAACCTAATTTGCTTATAAATAGCAATTGTATATAACTTCATGTTATTGATAATGTATTGTACAGTCCTATGCTCAATCCACCTGTAAATAAACCTTATAAGTACCTTGTCACTCATGAATGTTGTCTTATGACTAAATAAATGTAATTCAATTATTTGTTCTATTCATAAAAAATATATATTTTGTTGAACAAATAAAACATTTTGCATTATATTCAACCTTTTTCCGTAACATCAGTTGTTTTTATTAAACAGTTGGTTAGAGGTAGCGAACATATACACAAATAAACAAACAAATACATGGACAGAATTCTCTTAGTCTGCCAGGAGTGAATCCTTTATACAGGCCATTAGTGTCAGGGAAGACGTCTCTGATGTGCCATACGCAGCAGCTTGGAATAACAATTCTGTGACCCTGCCGAAGCATGCCACGCCTGCCAACAGATAAACTACCGGTAGGCAGCATGCCTGTACTCTGCATTGTCTTCTCCCTGCTCCTCGCTCTCATCCAGGGCTAACAGGTCATTCCTGTAGACCCTGATGTTCCTCAGGTTTCAGGCTCCAGGCAGGAGAGTGTACATGTGCAGTGTTGTACTGATGCAGGTGGTTAGCCGCCCACCACAACACTTCTCCTCAGTCAGTTGGCATTTCACGACACCTGCCACAGGTGCACCTCCACCACCTCCCTGGTTGGTCTGGATGGACACCAGAGCCCCTGGTGTCATCTCCAGCATCGTGATCAAATCACCATGTCAATCTCTCTCTCTCTGACAGCTGTTCAAGATACACCTAAAGTTGATGAGTAAAAAAAACAAGCTATACTTTCTGGTTGACATGAGTACCAGAGTTGACTACTCAGACATGGTGTTGTCTGAAAGCTGTGCACATCTATCTGGATGATGATGATCAACTCTCCCCTGTCAGCATGGGATATTTCCTGATTCTGCTGCATCTACCTCTTCCCCGGTTCCCTTCCCTGGCCCTGTTTGATCCTCGTACCCTCTACATGGACCTTGTTTCTACACTGGCCCTCAGCAATCCTCCACATACACTTGGACCTCTGCCCCTGGCTCTCCTTCTCTTTTTAGACCTATGTGCCATGTTCAGGCAGCAGATTCTCCTAAAAACAATCCTTGACGAATCAGAATCACCTTTATCCACCAAGTACGTTTACCTGTACTAGAAATTTGACCTGGTGAAATGGTCCTGCCAGCAATTGACAGAAAATATACTATATGTAAGAATAGCAATTAGTAGATGTTGATATTATTTGCTGTAAATATTTCATAGACCTAGCTATGACTGACAGCTAACTTAGCTACAACTATTGATACATTCACAAGGTCATTAGATATTAGCTATATTACCTTAACATCTCTGATATAGTAATGTTAGCTCTTTAGAGGTTTATGTTGTGGAAGGGAGACAGATGTGACTAATTAGTTAACACAAATATACTCAATGTTTTACTAATACATGAAAAGAACACAAGCATTTTTGATTTACGATGAGCCTAACGTTAGCTAACTGTTAGTTTGCTAGCTAGCTAGTGAGCTAACTTATTTAGGCAGTTAGCTAGCTACAGTAGCTGCCTAGTCTAGACAACAGGCAGAACATTACAGAACATGCAGAACAGGGCCCAGATTCACTAAACACTTCTTACACACTAAAACTTACGAAGCTTTTTAAGAAGTTCATAAGAAGTTAATAAGATATTTCATAAGAAGTTCATAAGAAGTTCATAAGATAGTTCATAAGAAGTTCATAAGATAGTTCGTAAGTGCAATTCCTCAACAATATCTTAAGATTTTATGATTTTCTTATGAACTTCTCAAATATCTGTCACGAATATTACCGAAGGTGACTCCCCTTCTTGTTCAGGTGGCGCTCGGCGGTCGTCGTCGCCGGTCTACTAGCTATCGCCGATCCATTGTTCTTTGTTCGTTTAGTTTTGTCTAATTGGTAGCACCTGTTTCTAGTTTGGTTGTTAGGATAGGGTATATATAGTCTGTTTAGCCCGCTTCTGTTTCGTGCGGGCTTGTTCGTCTGTTTTGTTGGTTGGGTGTATTTTGTTACATTTTGGGTTTCACGCTGTCCGTTCTTATTTCTGTTCATTTGTGTTTTCACTTTGTACATGTTGTGTTTCGGGACATTAAAGCGTGTTGTTTTTTCCCACATCTTTGTTCTCTGCGCCTGACTCCACACCTCTTCACTCATTATTGTGACA
>NW_025749965.1:0-17500 GCF_021184085.1 Oncorhynchus gorbuscha | reverse complement strand
TCTCCCCTCACTAGATGGTAGTCTTCTCATTAGATGGTAGTCTCCCTCATTAGATGGTAGTCTCTCTCATTAGATGGTAGTCCCCCTCACTAGATGGTAGTCTCTCTCATTAGATGGTAGTCTCTCTCATTAGATGGTAGTCTCCCTCATTAGATGGTAGTCTCTCTCATTAGATTGTAGTCTCCCTCACTAGATGGTAGTCTCCCTCACTAGATGGTAGTCTCCCTCACTAGATGGTAGTCTCCCTCATTAGATGGTAGTCTCCTCACTAGATGGTAGTCTCCTCATTAGATGGTAGTCTCTCTCATTAGATGGTAGTCTCCTCACTAGATGGTAGTCTCTCTCATTAGATGGTAGTCTCCTCACTAGATGGTAGTCTCCTCACTAGATGGTAGTCTCCCTCACTAGATGGTAGTCTCCCTCATTAGATGGTAGTCTCCCTCACTAGATGGTAGTCTCTCTCACTAGATGGTAGTCTCTCTCATTAGATTGTAGTCTCCCTCACTAGATGGTAGTCTCCCTCACTAGATGGTAGTCTCCCTCACTAGATGGTAGTCTCCCTCATTAGATGGTAGTCTGTAGTCTCTCTCATTAGATGGTAGTCTCTCTCATTAGATGGTAGTCTCCCTCACTAGATGGTAGTCTCCCTCACTAGATGTAGTCTCCCTCTCTCTCTCTGTTAATATCACCTCTCTCTCTGTTAATATCACCTCTCTCTCTGTTAATATCACCTCTCTCTCTCTCTGTTAATATCACCTCTCTCTCTGTTAATATCATCTCTCTGTTAATATCATCTCTCTGTTAATATCACCTCTCTGTTAATATCACCTCTCTGTTAATATCACCTCTCTGTTAATATCACCTCTCTGTTAATATCACCTCTCTCTCTCTGTTAATATCACCTCTCTGTTAATATCACCTCTCTGTTAATATCATCTCTCTGTTAATATCACCTCTCTCTCTCTGTTAATATCACCTCTCTCTGTTAATATCACCTCTCTCTCTCTGTTAATATCACCTCTCTGTTAATATCACCTCTCTCTCTCTGTTAATATCATCTCTGTTAATATCACCTCTCTCTCTGTTAATATCACCTCTCTCTGTTAATATCACCTCTCTGTTAATATCACCTCTCTCTCTCTGTTAATATCACCTCTCTCTCTCTGTTAATATCACCTCTCTGTTAATATCACCTCTCTCTCTCTGTTAATATCATCTCTCTGTTAATATCACCTCTCTCTCTCTGTTAATATCACCTCTCTCTCTCTGTTAATATCATCTCTCTGTTAATATCACCTCTCTCTCTCTGTTAATATCATCTCTCTGTTAATATCACCTCTCTCTCTCTGTTAATATCACCTCTCTGTTAATATCACCTCTCATCTCTCTCTCTGTTAATATCACCTCTCTCTCTCTGTTAATATCACCTCTCTGTTAATATCACCTCTCTCTCTCTGTTAATATCACATCTCTCTCTCTCTGTTAATATCACCTCTCTCTCTCTGTTAATATCACCTCTCTCTCTCTGTTAATATCACCTCTCTCTCTCTGTTAATATCACCTCTCTGTTAATATCACCTCTCTCTCTCTGTTAATATCACATCTCTCTCTCTCTGTTAATATCATCTCTCTGTTAATATCACCTCTCTCTCTCTGTTAATATCATCTCTGTTAATATCACCTCTCTCTCTGTTAATATCACCTCTCTCTGTTAATATCACCTCTCTCTCTGTTAATATCACCTCTCTCTCTGTTAATATCATCTCTCTCTCTCTCTGTTAATATCTCTCTGTTAATATCACCTCTCTGTTAATATCACCTCTCTCTCTGTTAATATCACCTCTCTCTCTCTGTTAATATCACCTCTCTCTCTCTGTTAATATCATCTCTCTCTCTCTGTTAATATCACCTCTCTGTTAATATCACCTCTCTCTCTCTGTTAATATCACCTCTCTCTCTCTGTTAATATCACCTCTCTCTCTCTGTTAATATCACCTCTCTCTCTCTGTTAATATCATCTCTCTCTCTCTCTGTTAATATCACCTCTCTGTTAATATCACCTCTCTCTCTCTGTTAATATCACCTCTCTCTCTCTGTTAATATCACCTCTCTCTCTCTGTTAATATCACTTCTCTCTCTCTGTTAATATCACCTCTCTCTCTGTTAATATCACCTCTCTCTCTCTGTTAATATCACCTCTCTCTCTCTGTTAATATCACCTCTCTCTCTCTGTTAATATCACCTCTCTCTCTCTGTTAATATCACCTCTCTCTCTCTGTTAATATCATCTCTGTTAATATCACCTCTCTCTCTCTGTTAATATCATCTCTCTCTCTCTGTTAATATCATCTCTCTGTTAATATCATCTCTCTGTTAATATCAGCTCTCTGTTAATATCACCTCTCTCTCTCTGTTAATATCATCTCTCTGTTAATATCACCTCTCTGTTAATATCACCTCTCTCTCTCTGTTAATATCATCTCTCTGTTAATATCACCTCTCTGTTAATATCACCTCTCTCTCTCTGTTAATATCACCTCTCTCTCTCTGTTAATATCACCCCTCTCTCTCTGTTAATATCATCTCTCTCTCTCTGTTAATATCACCTCTCTCACCTTTCTCTGTTAATATCATCTCTCTGTTAATATCATCTCTCTGTTAATATCACCTCTCTGTTAATATCACCTCTCTCTCTCTGTTAATATCACCTCTCTCTGTTAATATCACCTCTCTCTCTCTGTTAATATCACCTCTCTGTTAATATCACCTCTCTCTGTTAATATCATCTCTCTGTTAATATCACCTCTCTCTCTCTGTTAATATCACCTCTCTCTGTTAATATCACCTCTCTGTTAATATCACCTCTCTCTCTGTTAATATCATCTCTGTTAATATCACCTCTCTCTCTCTGTTAATATCATCTCTGTTAATATCACCTCTCTCTGTTAATATCACCTCTCTGTTAATATCACCTCTCTCTCTGTTAATATCATCTCTGTTAATATCACCTCTCTCTGTTAATCTCTGTTATCACCTCTCTGTTAATATCACCTCTCTCTGTTAATATCACCTCTCTGTTAATATCACCTCTCTCTCTCTGTTAATATCATCTCTCTCTCTCTGTTAATATCACCTCTCTCTCTCTGTTAATATCATCTCTCTCTCTCTGTTAATATCATCTCTCTGTTAATATCATCTCTCTGTTAATATCACCTCTCTGTTAATATCACCTCTCTGTTAATATCACCTCTCTGTTAATATCACCTCTCTCTCTCTGTTAATATCACCTCTCTGTTAATATCACCTCTCTCTCTCTGTTAATATCATCTCTCTGTTAATATCACCTCTCTCTCTCTGTTAATATCACCTCTCTGTTAATATCACCTCTCTGTTAATATCATCTCTCTGTTAATATCACCTCTCTCTCTCTGTTAATATCACCTCTCTGTTAATATCACCTCTCTGTTAATATCACCTCTCTCTCTGTGTTAATATCACCTCTCTGTTAATATCACCTCTCTCTCTCTGTTAATATCATCTCTCTGTTAATATCATCTCTCTGTTAATATAATCTCTCTGTTAATATCACCTCTCTGTTAATATCACCTCTCTCTCTGTTAATATCACCTCTCTCTCTGTTAATATCACCTCTCTCTCTGTTAATATCACCTTAATATCACCTCTCTCTCTCTGTTAATATCACCTCTCTCTCTGTTAATATCACCTCTCTCTCTCTGTTAATATCACCTCTCTCTCTCTGTTAATATCACCTCTCTCTCTCTGTTAATATCACCTCTCTCTCTGTTAATATCATCTCTCTCTCTCTGTTAATATCACCTCTCTCTCTCTGTTAATATCACCTCTCTCTCTCTGTTAATATCATCTCTCTCTCTCTGTTAATATCACCTCTCTCTCTCTGTTAATATCACCTCTCTGTTAATATCACCTCTCTGTTAATATCACCTCTCTGTTAATATCATCTCTCTCTCTCTGTTAATATCACCTCTCTCTCTCTGTTAATATCACCTCTCTGTTAATATCACCTCTCTGTTAATATCATCTCTCTGTTAATATCACCTCTCTGTTAATATCACCTCTCTGTTAATATCACCTCTCTGTTACTATCACCTCTCTGTTAATATCACCTATCTGTTAATATCACCTCTCTGTTAATATCACCTCTCTGTTAATATCACCTCTCTCTCTGTTAATATCACCTCTCTCTCTCTGTTAATATCACCTCTCTCTCTGTTAATATCACCTCTCTGTTAATATCACCTCTGTTAATATCACCTCTCTGTTAATATCACCTCTCTGTTAATATCACCTCTCTGTTAATATCACCTCTCTCTCTGTTAATATCACCTCTCTCTCTGTTAATATCACCTCTCTGTTAATATCACCTCTCTGTTAATATCACCTCTCTGTTAATATCACCTCTCTCTCTCTGTTAATATCACCTCTCTCTCTCTCTGTTAATATCACCTCTCTCTCTGTTAATATCACCTCTCTCTCTCTGTTAATATCACCTCTCTGTTAATATCACCTCTGTTAATATCACCTCTCTCTGTTAATATCACCTCTCTGTTAATATCATCTCTGTTAATATCACCTCTCTCTCTCTGTTAATATCACCTCTCTCTCTGTTAATATCACCTCTCTGTTAATATCACCTCTCTGTTAATATCATCTCTGTTAATATCACCTCTCTGTTAATATCATCTCTCTGTTAATATCACCTCTCTCTCTGTTAATATCACCTCTCTGTTAATATCATCTCTGTTAATATCACCTCTCTCTCTCTGTTAATATCACCTCTCTCTCTGTTAATATCACCTCTCTCTCTGTTAATATCACCTCTCTCTCTCTGTTAATATCACCTCTCTGTTAATATCACCTCTCTGTTAATATCACCTCTCTGTTAATATCACCTCTGTTAATATCACCTCTCTGTTAATATCATCTCTCTGTTAATATCACCTCTGTTAATATCAGCTCTCTCTCTGTTAATATCACTCTCTGTTAATATCACCTCTCTGTTAATATCACCTCTCTGTTAATATCACCTCTCTCTCTCTGTTAATATCACCTCTCTGTTAATATCACCTCTCTGTTAATATCACCTCTGTTAATATCACCTCTCTCTCTCTGTTAATATCACCTCTCTGTTAATATCACCTCTCTCTCTCTGTTAATATCACCTCTCTCTCTCTGTTAATATCACCTCTCTGTTAATATCACCTCTCTCTGTTAATATCACCTCTCTGTTAATATCACCTCTCTCTCTCTGTTAATATCACCTCTCTCTCTCTGTTAATATCACCTCTCTGTTAATATCACCTCTCTGTTAATATCACCTCTCTGTTAATATCATCTCTCTGTTAATATCACCTCTCTGTTAATATCACCTCTCTGTTAATATCACCTCTCTGTTAATATCACCTCTCTGTTAATATCACCTCTCTCTCTCTGTTAATATCATCTCTCTGTTAATATCATCTCTCTGTTAATATCACCTCTCTGTTAATATCACCTCTCTGTTAATATCACCTCTCTGTTAATATCATCTCTCTCTCTCTGTTAATATCACCTCCCTGTTAATATCACCTCTCTGTTAATATCACCTCTCTGTTAATATCACCTCTCTGTTAATATCACCTCTCTGTTAATATCACCTCTCTGTTAATATCACCTCTCTGTTAATATCACCTCTCTGTTAATATCACCTCTCTCTCTCTGTTAATATCACCTCTCTGTTAATATCATCTCTCTGTTAATATCACCTCTCTCTCTCTGTTAATATCACCTCTCTCTCTCTGTTAATATCACCTCTCTCTCTCTGTTAATATCACCTCTCTGTTAATATCACCTCTCTCTCTCTGTTAATATCACCTCTCTGTTAATATCACCTCTCTCTCTCTGTTAATATCACCTCTCTCTCTCTGTTAATATCACCTCTCTGTTAATATCACCTCTCTGTTAATATCACCTCTCTGTTAATATCACCTCTCTCTCTCTGTTAATATCACCTCTCTGTTAATATCACCTCTCTGTTAATATCACCTCTCTCTCTCTGTTAATATCACCTCTCTCTCTCTGTTAATATCACCTCTCTCTCTGTTAATATCACCTCTCTGTTAATATCACCTCTCTGTTAATATCACCTCTCTCTCTCTGTTAATATCACCTCTCTGTTAATATCATCTCTCTGTTAATATCACCTCTCTCTCTCTGTTAATATCACCTCTCTCTCTCTGTTAATATCACCTCTCTGTTAATATCACCTCTCTGTTAATATCATCTCTCTGTTAATATCACCTCTCTGTTAATATCATCTCTCTGTTAATATCACCTCTCTCTCTCTGTTAATATCACCTCTCTGTTAATATCATCTCTCTGTTAATATCACCTCTCTCTCTCTGTTAATATCACCTCTCTCTCTCTGTTAATATCACCTCTCTCTCTCTGTTAATATCACCTCTCTCTGTTAATATCACCTCTCTGTTAATATCACCTCTCTGTTAATATCACCTCTCTGTTAATATCTCTCTGTTAATATCACCTCTCTCATCTCTGTTAATATCACCTCTCTGTTAATATCAGCTCTCTCTCTCTGTTAATATCACCTCTCTGTTAATATCACCTCTCTGTTAATATCACCTCTCTCTCTGTTAATATCACCTCTCTGTTAATATCACCTCTCTCTGTTAATATCACCTCTCTCTCTCTGTTAATATCACCTCTCTGTTAATATCACCTCTCTGTTAATATCACCTCTCTGTTAATATCACCTCTCTCTCTGTTAATATCACCTCTCTGTTAATATCACCTCTCTCTCTCTGTTAATATCACCTCTCTCTCTCTGTTAATATCACCTCTCTGTTAATATCACCTCTCTGTTAATATCACCTCTCTGTTAATATCATCTCTCTGTTAATATCACCTCTCACCTCTCTGTTAATATCACCTCTCTCTCTCTGTTAATATCACCTCTCTCTCTCTGTTAATATCACCTCTCTCTCTCTGTTAATATCATCTCTCTGTTAATATCATCTCTCTGTTAATATCACCTCTCTGTTAATATCACCTCTCTGTTAATATCACCTCTCTGTTAATATCACTCTCTCTCTGTTAATATCACCTCCTGTTAATATCACCTCTCTGTTAATATCACCTCTCTGTTAATATCACCTCTCTGTTAATATCATCTGTTAATATCTGTTAATATCACTCTCTCTCTCTGTTAATATCACCTCTCTGTTAATATCACCTCTCTGTTAATATCACCTCTCTCTGTTAATATCACCTCTCTCTCTCTGTTAATATCACCTCTCTGTTAATATCACCTCTCTGTTAATATCACCTCTGTTAATATCACCTCTCTGTTAATATCACCTCTCTGTTAATATCATCTCTCTGTTAATATCACCTCTCTGTTAATATCACCTCTCTGTTAATATCACCTCTCTCTCTCTGTTAATATCACCTCTCTGTTACCTCTCTCTCTCTGTTAATATCACCTCTGTTAATATCACCTCTCTCTCTCTGTTAATATCACCTCTGTTAATATCACCTCTCTCTGTTAATATCACCTCTCTATCACCTCTCTGTTAATATCACCTCTCTGTTAATATCACCTCTCTGTTAATATCACCTCTCTCTCTGTTAATATCTCTCTGTTAATATCACCTCTCTCTCTGTTAATATCACCTCTCTCTCTGTTAATATCACCTCTCTCTCTGTTAATATCACCTCTCTCTCTCTGTTAATATCACCTCTCTGTTAATATCATCTCTCTGTTAATATCACCTCTCTCTCTCTGTTAATATCACCTCTCTGTTAATATCATCTCTCTGTTAATATCACCTCTCTCTCTGTTAATATCACCTCTCTCTCTGTTAATATCACCTCTCTCTCTCTGTTAATATCACCTCTCTCTGTTAATATCACCTCTCTCTCTGTTAATATCATCTCTCTGTTAATATCACCTCTCTCTCTCTGTTAATATCACCTCTCTGTTAATATCACCTCTCTGTTAATATCACCTCTCTCTCTCTGTTAATATCACCTCTCTCTCTCTGTTAATATCACCTCTCTGTTAATATCACCTCTCTGTTAATATCAATATCACTCTCTGTTAATATCACCTCTCTGTTAATATCACCTCTCTCTCTCTGTTAATATCACCTCTCTGTTAATATCACCTCTCTCTCTCTGTTAATATCACCTCTCTCTCTCTGTTAATATCACCTCTCTCTCTCTGTTAATATCACCTCTCTCTCTCTGTTAATATCACCTCTCTCTCTCTGTTAATATCACCTCTCTCTCTCTGTTAATATCATCTCTCTGTTAATATCATCTCTCTGTTAATATCACCTCTCTCTCTCTGTTAATATCACCTCTCTGTTAATATCACCTCTCTCTCTCTGTTAATATCACCTCTCTCTCTCTCTGTTAATATCACCTCTCTGTTAATATCACCTCTCTCTCTCTGTTAATATCACCTCTCTGTTAATATCACCTCTCTGTTAATATCACCTCTCTCTCTGTTAATATCAACTCTCTCTCTCTGTTAATATCACCTCTCTGTTAATATCACCTCTCTGTTAATATCACCTCTCTCTGTTAATATCACCTCTCTCTCTGTTAATATCACCTCTGTTAATATCACCTCTCTGTTAATATCACCTCTCTGTTAATATCACCTCTCTGTTAATATCACCTCTCTCTCTCTGTTAATATCACCTCTCTCTCTCTGTTAATATCACCTCTCTCTCTCTGTTAATATCACCTCTCTCTCTCTGTTAATATCACCTCTCTCTCTCTGTTAATATCATCTCTCTGTTAATATCACCTCTCTCTCTCTGTTAATATCACCTCTCTGTTAATATCATCTCTCTGTTAATATCACCTCTCTCTCTCTCTGTTAATATCACCTCTCTGTTAATATCACCTCTCTCTCTCTCTGTTAATATCACCTCTCTCTCTGTTAATATCACCTCACTCTCTCTGTTAATATCACCTCTCTCTCTCTGTTAATATCACCTCTCTGTTAATATCACCTCTCTGTTAATATCATCTCTCTGTTAATATCACCTCTCTCTCTCTGTTAATATCACCTCTCTGTTAATATCACCTCTCTGTTAATATCACCTCTCTCTCTCTGTTAATATCACCTCTCTCTCTCTGTTAATATCACCTCTCTCTCTCTGTTAATATCACCTCTCTCTCTCTGTTAATATCACCTCTCTGTTAATATCACCTCTCTGTTAATATCACCTCTCTGTTAATATCACCTCTCTGTTAATATCACCTCTCTCTCTCTGTTAATATCACCTCTCTCTCTCTGTTAATATCACCTCTCTGTTAATATCATCTCTCTGTTAATATCACCTCTCTCTCTCTCTGTTAATATCACCTCTCTGTTAATATCACCTCTCTCTCTCTCTGTTAATATCACCTCTCTCTCTGTTAATATCACCTCTCTCTCTCTGTTAATATCACCTCTCTGTTAATATCACCTCTCTGTTAATATCATCTCTCTGTTAATATCACCTCTCTGTTAATATCACCTCTCTGTTAATATCACCTCTCTGTTAATATCACCTCTCTCTCTCTGTTAATATCACCTCTCTCTCTCTGTTAATATCACCTCTCTGTTAATATCACCTCTCTCTCTCTGTTAATATCACCTCTCTGTTAATATCACCTCTCTGTTAATATCACCTCTCTCACCTCTCTGTTAATATCACCTCTCTCTCTCTGTTAATATCACCTCTCTGTTAATATCACCTCTCTCTCTCTGTTAATATCACCTCTCTCTCTCTGTTAATATCACCTCTCTGTTAATATCACCTCTCTCTGTTAATATCACCTCTCTCTCTCTGTTAATATCACCTCTCTCTCTCTGTTAATATCATCTCTCTGTTAATATCATCTCTCTGTTAATATCACCTCTCTCTGTTAATATCACCTCTCTGTTAATATCACCTCTCTCTCTCTGTTAATATCACCTCTCTCTCTCTCTGTTAATATCACCTCTCTGTTAATATCACCTCTCTGTTAATATCACCTCTCTGTTAATATCACCTCTCTGTTAATATCACCTCTCTCTGTTAATATCAACTCTCTCTCTCTGTTAATATCACCTCTCTGTTAATATCACCTCTCTGTTAATATCACCTCTCTCTCTCTGTTAATATCACCTCTCTCTCTCTGTTAATATCACCTCTCTGTTAATATCACCTCTCTGTTAATATCACCTCTCTGTTAATATCACCTCTCTCTCTCTGTTAATATCACCTCTCTCTCTCTGTTAATATCACCTCTCTCTCTCTGTTAATATCACCTCTCTCTCTCTGTTAATATCACCTCTCTCTCTCTGTTAATATCATCTCTCTGTTAATATCACCTCTCTCTCTCTGTTAATATCACCTCTCTGTTAATATCATCTCTCTGTTAATATCACCTCTCTCTCTCTCTGTTAATATCACCTCTCTGTTAATATCACCTCTCTCTCTCTCTGTTAATATCACCTCTCTCTCTGTTAATATCACCTCACTCTCTCTGTTAATATCACCTCTCTCTCTCTGTTAATATCACCTCTCTGTTAATATCACCTCTCTGTTAATATCATCTCTCTGTTAATATCACCTCTCTCTCTCTGTTAATATCACCTCTCTGTTAATATCACCTCTCTGTTAATATCACCTCTCTCTCTCTGTTAATATCACCTCTCTCTCTCTGTTAATATCACCTCTCTCTCTCTGTTAATATCACCTCTCTCTCTCTGTTAATATCACCTCTCTGTTAATATCACCTCTCTGTTAATATCACCTCTCTGTTAATATCACCTCTCTGTTAATATCACCTCTCTCTCTCTGTTAATATCACCTCTCTGTTAATATCACCTCTCTCTCTCTGTTAATATCACCTCTCTCTCTCTGTTAATATCACCTCTCTCTCTCTGTTAATATCACCTCTCTGTTAATATCACCTCTCTGTTAATATCACCTCTCTCTCTGTTAATATCATCTCTCTGTTAATATCATCTCTCTGTTAATATCACCTCTCTCTCTCTGTTAATATCACCTCTCTCTCTCTGTTAATATCACCTCTCTGTTAATATCACCTCTCTGTTAATATCACCTCTCTGTTAATATCACCTCTCTGTTAATATCACCTCTCTGTTAATATCACCTCTCTGTTAATATCACCTCTCTCTCTGTTAATATCACCTCTCTCTCTCTGTTAATATCACCTCTCTCTCTCTGTTAATATCACCTCTCTCTCTCTGTTAATATCACCTCTCTCTCTCTGTTAATATCACCTCTCTCTCTCTGTTAATATCATCTCTCTGTTAATATCATCTCTCTGTTAATATCACCTCTCTCTCTCTGTTAATATCACCTCTCTCTCTCTGTTAATATCACCTCTCTGTTAATATCACCTCTCTCTCTCTCTGTTAATATCACCTCTCTGTTAATATCACCTCTCTCTCTCTGTTAATATCACCTCTCTGTTAATATCACCTCTCTGTTAATATCACCTCTCTCTCTGTTAATATCAACTCTCTCTCTCTGTTAATATCACCTCTCTGTTAATATCACCTCTCTGTTAATATCACCTCTCTCTCTCTGTTAATATCACCTCTCTCTCTCTGTTAATATCACCTCTCTGTTAATATCACCTCTCTGTTAATATCACCTCTCTGTTAATATCACCTCTCTGTTAATATCACCTCTCTCTGTTAATATCACCTCTCTCTCTGTTAATATCACCTCTCTCTCTCTGTTAATATCACCTCTCTCTCTCTGTTAATATCACCTCTCTCTCTCTGTTAATATCATCTCTCTGTTAATATCACCTCTCTCTCTCTGTTAATATCACCTCTCTGTTAATATCATCTCTCTGTTAATATCACCTCTCTCTCTCTCTGTTAATATCACCTCTCTGTTAATATCACCTCTCTCTCTCTCTGTTAATATCACCTCTCTCTGTTAATATCACCTCACTCTCTCTGTTAATATCACCTCTCTCTGTTAATATCACCTCTCTGTGAATATCACCTCTCTGTTAATATCATCTCTCTGTTAATATCACCTCTCTCTCTCTGTTAATATCACCTCTCTGTTAATATCACCTCTCTGTTAATATCACCTCTCTCTCTCTGTTAATATCACCTCTCTGTTAATATCACCTCTCTGTTAATATCACCTCTCTGTTAATATCACCTCTCTGTTAATATCACCTCTCTGTTAATATCACCTCTCTGTTAATATCACCTCTCTGTTAATATCACCTCTCTGTTAATATCACCTCTCTGTTAATATCACCTCTCTCTGTTAATATCACCTCTCTCTCTCTGTTAATATCACCTCTCTCTGTTAATATCACCTCTCTCTCTGTTAATATCACCTGTTAATATCACCTCTCTCTCTCTGTTAATATCATCTCTCTGTTAATATCATCTCTCTGTTAATATCACCTCTCTCTCTGTTAATATCACCTCTCTGTTAATATCACCTCTCTCTCTCTGTTAATATCACCTCTCTCTCTCTGTTAATATCACCTCTCTGTTAATATCACCTCTCTCTCTGTTAATATCACCTCTCTGTTAATATCACCTCTCTGTTAATATCACCTCTCTCTGTTAATATCAACTCTCTCTCTCTGTTAATATCACCTCTCTGTTAATATCACCTCTCTCTCTCTGTTAATATCACCTCTCTGTTAATATCACCTCTCTGTTAATATCACCTCTCTGTTAATATCACCTCTCTGTTAATATCACCTCTCTGTTAATATCACCTCTCTGTTAATATCACCTCTCTGTTAATATCACCTCTCTCTGTTAATATCACCTCTCTGTTAATATCACCTCTCTGTTAATATCACCTCTCTGTTAATATCACCTCTCTGTTAATATCACCTCTCTCTCTCTGTTAATATCACCTCTCTGTTAATATCACCTCTCTCTCTCTGTTAATATCACCTCTCTCTCTCTGTTAATATCACCTCTCTGTTAATATCACCTCTCTCTCTCTGTTAATATCACCTCTCTGTTAATATCACCTCTCTGTTAATATCACCTCTCTCTCTCTGTTAATATCACCTCTCTCTCTCTGTTAATATCACCTCTCTCTCTCTGTTAATATCACCTCTCTCTCTCTGTTAATATCACCTCTCTCTCTGTTAATATCACCTCTGTTAATATCACCTCTCTGTTAATATCACCTCTGTTAATATCACCTCTCTGTTAATATCACCTCTCTGTTAATATCACCTCTCTGTTAATATCACCTCTCTGTTAATATCACCTCTCTCTGTTAATATCACCTCTCTGTTAATATCACCTCTCTCTCTCTGTTAATATCACCTCTCTGTTAATATCACCTCTCTGTTAATATCACCTCTCTGTTAATATCACCTCTCTGTTAATATCACCTCTCTGTTAATATCACCTCTCTGTTAATATCACCTCTCTGTTAATATCACCTCTCTGTTAATATCACCTCTCTGTTAATATCATCTCTCTGTTAATATCACCTCTCTGTTAATATCACCTCTCTGTTAATATCATCTCTCTGTCTCTGTTAATATCACCTCTCTGTTAATATCACTCTCTGTTAATATCACCTCAATATCACCTCTCTCTCTGTTAATATCACCTCTCTGTTAATATCACCTCTCTCTGTTAATATCACCTCTCTGTTAATATCACCTCTCTGTTAATATCACCTCTCTCTCTCTGTTAACATCACCTCTCTGTTAATATCATCCTCTCTGTTAATATCACCTCTCTGTTAATATCATCTCTGTTAATATCACCTCTCTGTTAATATCACCTCTCTCTCTCTGTTAATATCACCTCTCTGTTAATATCACCTCTCTCTCTCTGTTAATATCACCTCTCTGTTAATATCATCTCTCTGTTAATATCACCTCTCTGTTAATATCACCTCTCTGTTAATATCACCTCTCTGTTAATATCACCTCTCTGTTAATATCACCTCTCTGTTAATATCACCTCTCTGTTAATATCACCTCTCTCTGTTAATATCACCTCTGTTAATATCACCTCTCTGTTAATATCACCTCTCTCTCTCTGTTAATATCACCTCTCTGTTAATATCACCTCTCTCTGTTAATATCACCTCTCTGTTAATATCACCTCTCTGTTAATATCACCTCTCTGTTAATATCACCTCTCTGTTAATATCACCTCTCTCTCTCTGTTAATATCACCTCTCTGTTAATATCACCTCTCTGTTAATATCACCTCTCTCTCTCTGTTAATATCACCTCTCTGTTAATATCACCTCTCTGTTAATATCACCTCTCTCTCTGTTAATATCACCTCTCTGTTAATATCATCTCTCTGTTAATATCACCTCTCTCTCTCTGTTAATATCACCTCTCTCTCTCTGTTAATATCATCTCTCTGTTAATATCACCTCTCTGTTAATATCACCTCTCTGTTAATATCACCTCTCTCTCTCTGTTAATATCACCTCTCTCTCTCTGTTAATATCACCTCTCTGTTAATATCACCTCTCTGTTAATATCACCTCTCTGTTAATATCACCTCTCTGTTAATATCACCTCTCTGTTAATATCATCTCTCTGTTAATATCACCTCTCTGTTAATATCACCTCTCTGTTAATATCACCTCTCTGTTAATATCACCTCTCTCTCTGTTAATATCACCTCTCTCTCTGTTAATATCACCTCTCTGTTAATATCACCTCTCTCTCTGTTAATATCACCTCTCTCTGTTAATATCACCTCTCTGTTAATATCACCTCTCTGTTAATATCACCTCTCTCTCTGTTAATATCACCTCTCTGTTAATATCACCTCTCTGTTAATATCACCTCTCTGTTAATATCACCTCTCTGTTAATATCACCTCTCTGTTAATATCACCTCTCTCTTAATATCTGTTAATATCACCTCTCTGTTAATATCACCTCTCTGTTAATATCACCTCTCTGTTAATATCACCTCTCTGTTAATATCACCTCTCTGTTAATATCACCTCTCTCTGTTAATATCACCTCTCTGTTAATATCACCTCTCTCTGTTAATATCACCTCTCTGTTAATATCACCTCTCTGTTAATATCACCTCTCTGTTAATATCACCTCTCTGTTAATATCACCTCTCTGTTAATATCACCTCTCTGTTAATATCACCTCTCTGTTAATATCACCTCTCTCTCTCTGTTAATATCACCTCTCTGTTAATATCACCTCTCTGTTAATATCACCTCTCTGTTAATATCACCTAATATCACCTCTCTGTTAATATCACCTCTCTGTTAATATCACCTCTCTGTTAATATCATCTCTCTGTTAATATCACCTCTCTCTCTGTTAATATCACCTCTCTGTTAATATCACCTCTCTGTTAATATCACCTCTCTGTTAATATCACCTCTCTGTTAATATCACCTCTCTCTCTCTGTTAATATCACCTCTCTGTTAATATCTCTCTGTTAATATCACCTCTCTGTTAATATCACCTCTCTGTTAATATCACCTCTCTGTTAATATCACCTCTCTCTCTCTCTGTTAATATCACCTCTCTGTTAATATCACCTCTCTGTTAATATCACCTCTCTGTTAATATCACCTCTCTGTTAATATCACCTCTCTGTTAATATCACCTCTCTGTTAATATCACCTCTCTCACCTCTGTTAATATCACCTCTCTGTTAATATCACCTCTCTGTTAATATCACCTCTCTGTTAATATCACCTCTGTTAATATCACCTCTCTGTTAATATCACCTCTCTGTTAATATCACCTCTCTGTTAATATCACCTCTCTGTTAATATCACCTCTGTTAATATCACCTCTCTGTTAATATCACCTCTCTGTTAATATCACCTCTCTGTTAATATCACCTCTGTTAATATCACCTCTCTGTTAATATCACCTCTCTCTCTGTTAATATCACCTCTCTGTTAATATCACCTCTCACCTCTGTTAATATCACCTCTCTGTTAATATCACCTCTCTGTTAATATCACCTCTCTGTTAATATCACCTCTCTCACCTCTCTCTCTCTGTTAATATCACCTCTCTGTTAATATCACCTCTCTGTTAATATCACTCTCTGTTAATATCACCTCTCTGTTAATATCACCTCTCTGTTAATATCACCTCTCTGTTAATATCACCTCTCTGTTAATATCACCTCTCTGTTAATATCACCTCTCTGTTAATATCACCTCTCTCTCTCTGTTAATATCACCTCTCTGTTAATATCACCTCTCTCTCTCTGTTAATATCACCTCTCTGTTAATATCACCTCTCTGTTAATATCACCTCTCTCACCTCTCTGTTAATATCACCTCTCTGTTAATATCTCTGTTAATATCACCTCTCTGTTAATATCACCTCTCTGTTAATATCACCTCTCTCTGTTAATATCACCTCTCTCTCTCTGTTAATATCACCTCTCTGTTAATATCACCTCTCTGTTAATATCACTCTCTCTCTGTTAATATCACCTCTCTGTTAATATCACCTCTCTGTTAATATCACCTCTCTGTTAATATCACCTCTCTCTCTGTTAATATCACCTCTCTGTTAATATCACCTCTCTGTTAATATCACCTCTCTCTCTGTTAATATCACCTCTCTGTTAATATCACCTCTCTGTTAATATCACCTCTCTGTTAATATCACCTCTCTGTTAATATCACCTCTCTGTTAATATCACCTCTCTCTCTCTGTTAATATCACCTCTCTCTCTGTTAATATCACCTCTCTGTTAATATCACCTCTCTCTCTCTGTTAATATCACCTCTCTGTTAATATCACCTCTCTCTCTCTGTTAATATCACCTCTCTGTTAATATCACCTCTCTGTTAATATCACCTCTCTGTTAATATCACCTCTCTGTTAATATCACCTCTCTGTTAATATCACCTCTCTGTTAATATCACCTCTCTGTTAATATCACCTCTCTGTTAATATCACCTCTCCCTATCTGTTAATTTCATCCTTTTACGGGTCATAAAACACTCCTCCTTCAAGTGGAAATACGACAAGGACCCTTAACCTAGTGAGGTGTAACCATCACAACATGCCAGCTCTCTACCTCTACAGCCAGCCCTCCAGGCAGGGAAAGAAGGAAAGACTCTATGCACATCTCAATCTCCTCTCCGGCCCTAAATCCAACCATGCACAGTAATATAATTGGCCTAAAAGCATTGATTATGTAATGTTCTTTAGTGAGTATGCTGATCAGACTGGGGAGTTTATATAACCGTATTATAGTGGAAAGTAGTGGAAACCTGATCTAGATGGAGAATACATAGATCTGTTACGGTTACCGTAACCATTTCATGACCGTACTCAGGGCTCTATTGTCCCTCCATCAGGTCACCAACGGCCTGGTACTCAGGGCTCTATTGTCCCTCCATCAGGTCCTAATGGTCTGGTACTCAGGGCTCTATTGTCCCTCCATCAGGTCACCAACGGCCTG
>NW_025749964.1:7500-21526 GCF_021184085.1 Oncorhynchus gorbuscha | reverse complement strand
CCCAGGCTACTATAAAGACCAGGGACCCAGGCTACTATAAAGACCAGGGACCCAGGCTACTATAAAGACCAGGGACCCAGGCTACTATAAAGACCAGGGACCCAGGCTACTATAAAGACCAGGGACCCAGGCTACTATAAAGACCAGGGACCCAGGCTACTATAAAGACCAGGGACCCAGGCTACTATAAAGACCAGGGACCCAGGCTACTATAAAGACCAGGGACCCAGGCTACTATAAAGACCAGGGACCCAGGCTACTATAAAGACCAGGGACCCAGGCTACTATAAAGACCAGGGACCCAGGCTACTATAAAGACCAGGGACCCAGGCTACTATAAAGACCAGGGACCCAGGCTACTATAAAGACCAGGGACCCAGGCTACTATAAAGACCAGGGACCCAGGCTACTATAAAGACCAGGGACCCAGGCTACTATAAAGACCAGGGACCCAGGCTACTATAAAGACCAGGGACCCAGGCTACTATAAAGACCAGGGACCCAGGCTACTATAAAGACCAGGGACCCAGGCTACTATAAAGACCAGGGACCCAGGCTACTATAAAGACCAGGGACCCAGGCTACTATAAAGACCAGGGACCCAGGCTACTATAAAGACCAGGGACCCAGGCTACTATAAAGACCAGGGACCCAGGCTACTATAAAGACCAGGGACCCAGGCTACTATAAAGACCAGGGACCCAGGCTACTATAAAGACCAGGGACCCAGGCTACTATAAAGACCAGGGACCCAGGCTACTATAAAGACCAGGGACCCAGGCTACTATAAAGACCAGGGACCCAGGCTACTATAAAGACCAGGGACCCAGGCTACTATAAAGACCAGGGACCCAGGCTACTATAAAGACCAGGGACCCAGGCTACTATAAAGACCAGGGACCCAGGCTACTATAAAGACCAGGGACCCAGGCTACTATAAAGACCAGGGACCCAGGCTACTATAAAGACCAGGGACCCAGGCTACTATAAAGACCAGGGACCCAGGCTACTATAAAGACCAGGGACCCAGGCTACTATAAAGACCAGGGACCCAGGCTACTATAAAGACCAGGGACCCAGGCTACTATAAAGACCAGGGACCCAGGCTACTATAAAGACCAGGGACCCAGGCTACTATAAAGACCAGGGACCCAGGCTACTATAAAGACCAGGGACCCAGGCTACTATAAAGACCAGGGACCCAGGCTACTATAAAGACCAGGGACCCAGGCTACTATAAAGACCAGGGACCCAGGCTACTATAAAGACCAGGGACCCAGGCTACTATAAAGACCAGGGACCCAGGCTACTATAAAGACCAGGGACCCAGGCTACTATAAAGACCAGGGACCCAGGCTACTATAAAGACCAGGGACCCAGGCTACTATAAGACCAGGGACCCAGGCTACTATAAAGACCAGGGACCCAGGCTACTATAAAGACCAGGGACCCAGGCTACTATAAAGACCAGGGACCCAGGCTACTATAAAGACCAGGGACCCAGGCTACTATAAAGACCAGGGACCCAGGCTACTATAAAGACCAGGGACCCAGGCTACTATAAAGACCAGGGACCCAGGCTACTATAAAGACCAGGGACCCAGGCTACTATAAAGACCAGGGACCCAGGCTACTATAAAGACCAGGGACCCAGGCTACTATAAAGACCAGGGACCCAGGCTACTATAAAGACCAGGGACCTAGGCTGCTACAAACAATACTGGAACACAGAAAGAAACAATCAAAATAACTTTTTGAAACAAGTAATGCATGTGTGGGTGGTGACAGGAACAACAACTTGAGGGGAAGTCTCTCAATAGTCTAGGTTTTCATCTCCTTGTCTGTTGCCTAGGCCTACCATTTATTTATTTTTAAACAGCCTATTTAATTTTTTTATTTTTTATTTTACCTTTATTTTACTAGGCAAGTCAGTTAAGAACAAATTCTTATTTTCAATGACGGCCTAGGGACACTGTGTTATTGACTTGTTAATTGTTTACTCCATGTGTAACTCTGTGTTGTCTGTTCACACTGCTATGCTTTATTTTGGCCAGGTCGCAGTTGCAAATGAGAACTTGTTCTCAACTAGCCTACCTGGTTAAATAAAGGTGAAATAAAAAATATAAAAATAAACTGCCTGTTCAGGGGCAGAACGACAGACTTGTACCTTATCAGCTCGGGGATTTGAACCTAGTACCCTGGGACAGGGAACATGTCAATGCTATTATTGGTTTGACTCCTTTATATCGAGGTAGGTGACAACGAGGAAAGGAAACGACAGCACTAGGAAGTGTAGTGTACAACAGGTGTCTGTCAACGGGGTTGATGGGAAGCAACATAGAGAGGGACACACCTGGGGTAGCTATGACAACATTCAGAAACCTGGGGTCACCGTCCTCTTCATATTCGGTGGCAGCTGTTGGCATATAAACATCTTGCCGATTAGCTAAAAGTTTCGCCCCATTTCGAGCGGCTCTGAAAACCCATGGATGCGCTGCGGAGAGTGGGAATGAGATGGAGGAAATTACATGTCACGAACAACAGCTTTCGGCTACAAATCATTCAATTCAACATTTGGGAAAGGCTCATAGCCGAGTAATGTTTTGTTGGGGTTTAACTGTCCTCTTGGTTCAACCCATAGCTAAATTACATTACATGTTAAACGTAATACAGATCAAGTATTTGAGTAACACAAAAGACATGAGGGAGGGACTCACTCAGAAAAGTATTCATACTTAATAACCCGTTCGTTCGTATATCGCCATAAGAAACTGGATGTCCGGAATAATCCAACCACCATGCTCGGGCGCTTTGTTTCGACTGATTAATAAAATTAACGTGGGTTTTGATGTCAGCATTTAGAGACCGGAGAGCTTTATTTTCCACGCTCACTACTTCCTGCTCCTCCATGACGATAATGCCACGACGATGTCATTCCCTAAACCAATCACGAGAGGTCGCTGTTGTTCAGCGCTCTGACGGGTCAGACATGAAACGTCATTCTCGGAACAACAGATGCCAATTGTCCAATAGAGTCCAATATAGTCTTATAGAGTCCAGTATAGTCCAATAGAGTCCAGTAGAGTCCAATATAGTCTAATAGAGTCCAGTATAGTCCAGTATAGTCCAATAGAGTCCAGTATAGTCCAATAGAGGTCCAGGTAGTAGTCCAGTATAGTCCAATAGAGTCCAGTAGAGTCCAGTAGAGTCTAATAGAGTCCAATAGAGTCCAGTAGAGTCCAGTAGAGTCCAATAGAGTCCAGTAGAGCCCAATAGAGTCCAGTAGAGCCCAATAGAGTCCAGTAGAGTCCAGTAGAGTCCAATGGAGTCTAATAGACTCCAAAAGAGTAATGTAATTTTATAGACTCCAATGGAGTCTAAAATAATCTTATAGAATCCAATAGAGTCCTCTTAAAGATCTCTGAGGGAGTCCTGTGTTATGCAGTAGTTAATGATGTGTAGTCCAGTAGAGTCCAATAGAGTCCTCTTAAAGATCTCTGAGGGAGTCCTGTGTTATGCAGTAGTTAATAATGTGTAGTCCAGTAGAGTCCAATAGAGTCCAGTATAGTCCAATAGAGTCCTCTTAAAGATCTCTGAGGGAGTCCTGTGTTATGCAGTAGTTAATGATGTGTTAACAACATTAAGGGTGTGTGTGTGTGTGTGTGTGTGTGTGTGTGTGTGTGTGTGTGTGTGTGTGTGTGTGTGTGTGTGTGTGTGTGTGTGTGTGTGTGTGTGTGTGTGTGTGTGTGTGTGTGTGTGTGTTGTGTGTGTGTACTTGCAAGTAGAAAAAAACATGTTGACTCACCGTACTTGTAGAGACACGCCAGCAATGCCATCCTCCTCTTTCATGTTGCCTAAACGGTCTTTGACTCTTGTCACACAGGACACGCTTTTAGTTGTTGTTGACCCTGGCTATCTGGATAAAATGCTCCTTTCATGGGCAACGATGCGCCAGGCCAGCTAGTTAACATTAACAAGCTACATCTGGCTACACGTTGAACTTCCACCCTCTCAGGCCAGGGGCACAATGTATGAATTTACGGTTGGCTTGTCACGGCCGTCGTTCAAGGAACACCCGCGGTGCAGCGTGGTGGGCGTACATTTTCTTTTTTTTGTAAAATGTCACCAACAAAACAAGAAATAGCAAACACGACCGTGCCGCTTACAAGGGCTATAGTGCCCCTAACAAAGACAACTTCCCACAATCACAACAGGGGGGAAAGGCTGCCTAAGTATGATTCCCAATCGGAGAAAACAATAGACAGCTGTCCCTGATTGAGAACCATACCCGGCCAAAACATAGAAATACAAAAACATAGAATGCCCACCCAAATCACACCCCGACCAAAGCAAAATAGAGTTATAAAAAGTCTCTCTAAGGTCAGGGTGTGACATGGATCAGAATTGCCGTTATAATCATTGCCAGAATGGAGAATTAAGTAACACCACAAGTCCAAATCCCTATCTCCATCCATGGCAAATTTAGGAATGGGACAATTTTAGCTAGCTAGCTAGCCACCGGAGGTAACATGGTGTTACCTTGGATTGTAAACTGTCATGGTCAAAACATATAGATTCAATGGTTGTAAAGACGGGAAAGGTCTGTAATAAAGAGATGCTCAGCTTTTTTGACACCACACTCCACAAAGCAAGTCCTGCAGCCTCTAGTTTTATCTCATCTTGATTATTGCCCGGTCATATGGTCAGGTGCTGCAAAGAAGGGCCTAGAAAAAGGGCAGCTGGTCCAGAACAGAGTGGCAGTGTAATCAGAGGGCTAATTATCAACACTACACCTGTCAGTCTCTCTTGGCTAAGAGTTGAGGACAGACCGGACTGACTGCATCACTTCTTCATTATCAACACTACGCCTGTCAGCCTTCTGGCTAAGAGCCAGGACAGACCGGACTGACTGCATCACTTCTTCATTATCAACACTACGCCTGTCAGTCTCTCTTGGCTAAGAGTTGAGGACAGACCTGATCAGACTGTCACTCTTCATTATCAACACTAGCCGCCTGTCAGGCCCTCTGGCTAAGAGTTGAGGACAGACCGGGAATGACTGCATCACTTCTTCATTATCAAAACTACGCCTGTCAGTCTCTCTGGCTAAGAGTTGAGGACAGACCGACTGACTGCACTTCTTCATTATCAACACTACGCCTGTCAGTCTCTCTTGTCTAAGAGTTGAGGACACAGACTGGACTGACTGCATCACTTCTTCATTATCAACACTACGCCTGGGCCGCCCTCTTGGCTAAGAGTTGAGGACAGACCGGACTGACTGCATCACTTCTTTCAATATCAACACTACGCCTGTCAGTCTCTCTTTACCAAGAGTTAGGACAGACCCGGACTGACTGCATCACTTTTCATTATCGTAACACCACGCCTGTCAGTCTCTTGTCTAAGAGTTGAGGCACAGACCGGACTGACTGCATCACTTCTTCATTATCAACACTACGCCTGTCAGTCTCTCTTGTCTAAGAGTTGAGGAGAGACCGGACTGACTGCATCACTTCTTCATTATCAACACTACGCCTGTCAGTCTCTCTTGGCTAAGAGTTGAGGACAGACCGGACTGACTGCATCATTCTTTCATTAACAACACTACGCCTGTCAGTCTCTCTGGCTAAGAGTTGAGGACAGACCGGACTGACTGCATCACTTCTTCATTATCAAAACACTACGCCTGTCAGTCTCTCTTGGCTGGGAGGAGGACAGACTGGGACTGACTGCATCACTTCTTCATTATCAACACTACGCCTGTCAGTCTCTCTTGCCCAAGAGCGAGGACAGACTGACTGACTGCATCACTTCTTCATTATCAACACTACGCCTGTCAGTCTCTCTGGCTAAGAGTTGAGGACAGACCGACTGGACTGCATCACTTCTTCATTATCAACACTACGCCTGTCAGTCTCTCTTGGCAAGAGTTGAGACAGACTGACTGACTGCATCACTTCTTCATTATCAACACTACGCCTGTCAGTCTCTCTTGGCTAAGAGTTGTGAGGACAGACCGATCGACTGCATCACTTTTCATTATCAACACTACGCCTGTCAGTCTCTCTTGGCTAAGAGTTGAGGACTGACCGGGACTGACTGCATCACTTCTTCAATATCAACACTACGCCTGTCAGTCTCTCTTGGCTAAGAGTTGAGGACAGACCGGACTGACTGCATCACTTCTTCAATATCAACACTTACGCCTGTCTGTCTCTCTTGGCTAAGAGTTGAGGACAGACCCGGACTGACTGCATCACTTTTCATTATCAAACACTACGCCTGTCAGTCTCTCTTGGCTAAGAGTTGAGGACAGACCGGACTGGACTGCATCACTTCTTCATTATCAACACTACGCCTGTCAGTCTCTCTGGCTAAGAGTTGAGGACAGACCGACTGACTGCATCACTTCTTCATTATCAACACTACGCCTGTCAGTCTCTCTGGCTAAGAGTTGAGGGACAGACCGGACTGACTGCATCACTTCTTCATTATCAACACTACGCCTGTCAGTCTCTCTGGCTAAGAGTTGAGGACAGACCGGACTGACTGCATCACTTCTTCAATAGTCAACACTACGCCTGTCAGTCTCTCCACTAAGAGTTGAGTGGACAGACCGGACTGACTGCATCACTTCTTCATTATCAACACTACGCCTGTCAGTCTCTCTTGGCTAAGAGTTGAGGACAGACCGGACTGGACTGCATCACTTCTTCATTATCAACACTACGCCTGTCAGCCCTTGGCTAAGAGTTGAGGACAGACCGACTGACTGCATCACTTTCAATCAATATCAACACTACGCCTGTCAGTCTCTCTGGCTAAGAGTTGAGGGACAGACCGGACTGACTGCATCACTTCTTCATTATCAACACTACGCCTGTCAGTCTCTCTTACAAGAGTTGAGGACAGACCGACTGATGCATCACTTCTTCATTATCAACACTACGCCTGTCAGTCTCTCTTGTCTAAGAGTTGAGGACAGACTGGACTGACTGCATCACTTCTTCATTATCAACACTACGCCTGTCAGTCTTCTTGTCTAAGAGTTGAGGACAGACCGGACTGACTGCATCACTTCTTCAATATCAACACTACGCCTGTCAGTCTCTCTTGGCTAAGAGTTGAGGTCAGACCGGACTGACTGCATCACTTCTTTCATTATCAAAACTACGCCTGTCAGTCTTCTGGCTAAGAGTTGAGGACAGACCGGACTGACTGCATCACTTCTTCATTATCAACACTACGCCTGTCAGTCTCTCTTGTCTAAGAGTTGAGGACAGACTGGACTGACTGCATCACTTCTTCATTATCAACACTATGCCTGTCAGTCTCTCTGGCTAAGAGTTGAGGACAGACCGGACTGACTGCATCACTTCTTCATTATCAACACTATCAAAGAGTTGAGGACAGACCGGACTGACTGCATCACTTCTTCATTATCAACACTACGCCTGTCAGTCTCTCTTGTCTAAGAGTTGAGGACAGACCGGACTGACTGCATCACTTCTTCATTATCAACACTATGCCTGTCAGTCTCTCTTGTCTAAGAGTTGAGGACAGACCGACTGACTGCATCACTTCTTCAATATCAACACTACGCCTGTCAGTCTCCTTGGCTAAGAGTTGAGGACAGACCGGACTGACTGCATCACTTCTTCATTATCAACACTACGCCTGTCAGTCTCTCTTGGCTAAGAGTTGAGGACAGACCGGACTGACTGCATCACTTCTTCATTATCAACACTACGCCTGTCAGTCTCTCTGTCTAAGAGTTGATGACAGACTGGACTGACTGCATCACTTCTTCATTATCAACACTACGCCTGTCAGTCTCTCTTGTCTAAGAGTTGAGGACAGACTGGACTGACTGCATCACTTCTTCATTATCAACACTACGCCTGTCAGTCTCTCTTGGCTAAGAGTTGAGGACAGACCGACTGACTGCATCACTTCTTCATTATCAACACTACGCCTGTCAGTCTCTCTTGGCTAAGAGTTGAGGACAGACTGGACTGACTGCATCACTTCTTCATTATCAACACTACGCCTGTCAGTCTCTCTTGGCTAAGAGTTGAGGACAGACTGGACTGACTGCATCACTTCTTCATTATCAACACTACGCCTGTCAGTCTTTTGGCATAAGAAACGCATCACTTCTTCTTTTATGTGTTTAAAATTCCAAATTGTTTGTTTGTGTTACACACAGTTCTGACACACACACACACTTACCCCACCAGTAGTTCTGAGTGATTAGCGATTGTGAGGTCGGTTAGTTTCCGGTTCGTTTATATAAAAAAAATCACGATTTTCGGTTTGGATAATAAAAATAAAAAACATTAAATGCACTATGCATTATGTGATTTGAATTCTGTAACAAAGAATAAAACAATGAATAAAAGTCCCATGATGCTAGTGATTTACCATTACTGCTTATCACTTATCAACCATCATTGATACACTTTACTTTAATCAAATATTTCAGTTGTGTTTATTACATTAGTTTTATTTGATGACTTTATTATTTCATTCCAAATCCTCATCTCTATCAAGTTGCTGTCTGATTAAATCACAATTTTAGTAGTTCTTAAAAGTAAATAATTTAGGAGGGCTGAATACCAACTGTCAATCATTCATGTATTTTCAGGTAGAGACACAGTCACAAGCGACTCTTCTGTTTCTTACGTAGCAGGTCGTGAAACAAACAGACGGACAATGGATTATGGTCGCTAGTTCATTATCACGCTTGCACTAACTATGGCCTGTTGGAAACTACAACTCCTATACGTCGCACAGTTGGTGCATGTTCCTAATAAAATACCAATACCAAAAATGTAAACGTTGTCAATCTTATCGTCATCCTAATATGAATCTGCTGTAATTAAATCCCAACTCCACTCATCTATGTTTTGTTGCCTCTCTAGCTAACTGCAGCATCACATGTTTAAACGGAGGGACGTGCTTCCACCCAGGGAAGTGTATCTGTCCTGCAGGCTACGAGGGACCACGCTGTGGGATCAGTGAGTTACACTCTACCTAACAACTACTACTACTACTACTACTACTACTACTACTACTACTACTACTACTACTACTACTGGGACCACGCTGTGGGATCAGTGAGTTACACTTTACCTAACAACTACTACTGCTACTACTACTACTACTACTACTACTACTACTGGGACCACGCTGTGGGATCAGTGAGTTACACTTTACCTAACAACTACTACTGCTACTACTACTACTGCTACTACTACTACTACTACTACTACTACTACTGCTGCTACTACTACTACTACTACTACTACTGGGACCACGCTGTGGGATCAGTGAGTTACACTCTACCTAACAACTACTACTGCTACTACTACTACTGCTACTACTACTACTACTACTACTACTACTGCTACTACTACTACTGCTACTACTACTACTACTACTACTACTACTGCTACTACTACTACTACTACTACTACTACTACTACTACTACTGGGACCACGCTGTGGGATCAGTGAGTTACACTTTACCTAACAACTCTACTACTACTACTACTACTACTACTGCTACTACTACTACTACTGCTACTACTACTACTACTACTGGGGACCACGCTGTAGGATCAGTGAGTTACACTTTACCTAACAACTACTACTGCTACTACTACTACTACTACTACTACTACACACACACTACACACTACTACTACGACCACGCTAGATCAGTGAGTTACACTCTACCTAACAACTCTACTACTACTACTACTACTACTACTGCTACTACTAACTACTACTACTACTACTACTTGACCACACTGTGGATCAGTGAGTTACACTTTACCAACAACTCTACTACTACTACTACCAACATGAACCTGTTATTACAGCTGCTCTCTGACTACGTAGAGACATCCTAGAGGGCCTAGTCAAATGGCACCCTATTCAAACTCTAGGGCCCTAGTCTAAAGAAGTGCACTATAGTGATTAGGTGCCATTTGGGATGCAGGCAGGATGTTTTTCCATCATCGATGATTCATTCATTAATCTCCAGTTCCCAGTCAGAAGGCAGGCTGGTGGTCTACAGTTCCCAGTCAGAAGGGCAGGCTGGTGGTCTACAGTTCCCAGTCAGAAGGGCAGGCTGGTGGTCTACAGTTCCCAGTCAGAAGGGCAGGGCAGGCTGGCATCTACAGTTCCCAGTCAGAAGGGCAGGGCATGCGGGTGATCTCCAGTTCCCAGTCAGAAGGGGCAGGCTGGTGATCTCCAGTTCCCAGTCAGAAGGCAGGGCAGGCTGGTGATCTACGGTTCCCAGTCAGAAGGGCAGACTGGTGATCTCCAGTTCCCAGTCAGAAGGGCAGGCTGGTGATCTCCAGTTCCCAGTCAGAAGGGCAGGCTGGCGATCTCCAGTTCCCAGTCAGAAGGGCAGGCTGGTGATCTCCAGTTCCCAGTCAGAAGGGCAGGCTGGTGATCTCCAGTTCCCAGTCAGAAGGGCAGGCTGGTGATCTCCAGTTCCCAGTCAGAAGGGCAGGCTGGCGATCTCCAGTTCCCCAGTCAGAAGGGCAGGGCAGGCTGGCGATCTCCAGTTCCCAGTCAGAAGGGCAGGGCAGACTGGTGGTCTACGGTTCCCAGTCCAGAGGGCAGGCTGGTGATCTACAGTTCCCAGTCGAAGGGCAGGCTGGTGATCTACGGTTCCCAGTCAGAAGGGCAGGCTGGTGATCTCCAGTTCCCAGTCAGAAGGGCAGGCTGGCGATCTCCAGTTCCCAGTCAGAAGGGCAGGCTGGTGATCTCCAGTTCCCATCAGAAGGGCAGGCTGGTGGTCTCCAGTTCCCAGTCAGAAGGGCAGGCTGGTGATCTCCAGTTCCCAGTCAGAAGGGCAGGCTGGTGGTCTCCAGTTCCCAGTCAGAAGGGCAGACTGGTGATCTACAGTTCCCAGTCAGAAGGGCAGACTGGTGATCTACAGTTCCCAGTCAGAAGGGCAGGCTGGTGATCTCCCTGTTCCCAGTCAGAAGGGCAGGCTGGCGATCTCCAGTTCCCAGTCAGAAGGGCAGGCTGGTGATCTCCAGTTCCCAGTCAGAAGGGCAGGCTGGTGATCTACAGTTCCCAGTCAGAAGGGCAGGGCAGGCTGGTGATCTACAGTTCCCAGTCAGAAGGGCAGGCTGGTGATCTACAGTTCTAGTCAGAAGGGCAGGCTGGTGATCTCCAGTTCCCAGTCAGAGGAGCAGGCTGGTGATCTACAGTTCCCAGTCAGAAGGGCAGGCTGGTGGTCTACAGTTCCCAGTCAGAAGGGCAGGGCAGGCTGGTGATCTACAGTTCCCAGTCAGAAGGGCAGGCTGGTGATCTCCAGTTCCCAGTCAGAAGGGCAGGCAGGCTGGTGATCTACAGTTCCCAGTCAGAAGGGGCAGGGCAGGCTGGTGATCTACAGTTCCCAGTCAGAAGGGCAGACTGGTGATCTACAGTTCCCAGTCAGAAGGGCAGGGCAGGCTGGTGATCTCCAGTTCCCAGTCAGAAGGGCAGGGCAGGCTGGTGATCTACAGTTCCCAGTCAGAAGGGCAGGGCAGACTGGTGATCTCCTGTTCCCAGTCAGAAGGGCAGGCTGGTGATCTCCAGTTCCCAGTCAGAAGGGCAGGGCAGGCTGGCGATCTCCAGTTCCCAGTCAGAAGGGGCAGGGCAGGCTGGTGATCTCCAGTTCCCAGTCAGAAGGGCAGGGCAGGCTGGTGATCTCCAGTTCCCAGTCAGAAGGGCAGGGCAGGCTGGTGGTCTACAGTTCCCAGTCAGAAGGGCAGGGCAGGCTGGTGGTCTACAGTTCCCAGTCAGAAGGGCAGGGCAGGCTGGTGATCTCCAGTTCCCAGTCAGAAGGGCAGGGCAGGCTGGTGGTCTACAGTTCCCAGTCAGAAGGGCAGGGCAGGCTGGTGATCTACAGTTCCCAGTCAGAAGGGCAGGCTGGTGATCTACAGTTCCCAGTCAGAAGGGCAGGGCAGGCTGGTGGTCTACAGTTCCCAGTCAGAAGGGCAGGGCAGGCTGGTGATCTCCAGTTCCCAGTCAGAAGGGCAGGGCAGGCTGGTGGTCTACAGTTCCCAGTCAGAAGGGCAGGGCAGGCTGGTGATCTACAGTTCCCAGTCAGAAGGGCAGGCTGGTGGTCTACAGTTCCCAGTCAGAGGGCAGGGCAGACTGGTGATCTCTGTTCCCAGTCAGAAGGGCAGGCTGGTGATCTACAGTTCCCAGTCAGAAGGGCAGGCTGGTGATCTCCAGTTCCCAGTCAGAAGGGCAGGCTGGTGATCTCCAGTTCCCAGTCAGAAGGGCAGGGCAGGCTGGCGATCTCCAGTTCCCAGTCAGAAGGGCAGGGCAGACTGGTGATCTCCAGTTCAAAATCAAATCAAATCAAATCAAATCAAATCAAATCAAATTGTATTTGTCACATACACATGGTTAGCAGATGTTAATGCGAGTGTAGCGAAATGCTTGTGCTTCTAGTTCCGACAATGCAGTGATAACCAACAAGTAATCTAACTAACAATTCCAAAAAAAACTACTATCTTATACACACAGTGTAAGGGGATAAGGAACATGTACATAGGATATATGAATGAGTGATGGTACTGAGGCAGCATACAGTAGATGGTATCGAGTACAGGTATATACATATGAGATGAGTGTGTAGACAAAGTAAACAAAGTGGCATAGTTAAAGTGGCTAGTGATACATGTGTTACATAAGGATGCAGTCGATGTTGTAGAGTACAGTATATACATATGCATATGAGATGAATAATGTAGGGTAGTAACATTATATAAGGTAGCATTGTTTAAAGTGGCTAGTGATATATTTACATCATTTCCATCAATTCCCATTATTAAAATGGCTGGAGTTGGGTCAGCGAAGGATGTCAATGACAGTGTGTTGGCAGCAGCCACTCAATGTTAGTGGTGGCTATTTAACAGTCTGATGGCCTTGAGATAGAAGCTGTTTTTCAGTCTCTCGGTCCCAGCTTTGATGCACCTGTACTGACCTCGCCTTCTGGATGATAGCGGGGTGAACAGGCAGTGGTTCGGGGTGGTTGATGTCCTTGATGATCTTTATGGCCTTCCTGTAACAACGGGTGGTGTAGGTGTCCTGGAGGGCAGGTAGTTTGCCCCGGTGATGCTTGTGCAGTCCTCACTACCCTCTGGAGAGCCTTTACGGTTGAGGCAGGAGCAGTTGCCGTACCAGGGGGTGATACAGCCCGCCAGGATGCTCTCGATTGTGCATCTGTAGAAGTTTTGTGAGTGCTTTTGGTGACAAGCCGAATTTTTCAGCCTCCTGAGGTTGAATAGGCGCTACTGCGCCTTCTTCACGACGCTGTCAGTGTGAGTGGACAATTCAGTTTGTCTGTGATGTGTATGCCGAGGAACTTAAAACTAGCTACCCTCTCCACTACTGTTCCATCGATGTGGATAGGGGTGTTCCCTCTGCTGTTTCCTGAAGTCCACAATCATCTCCTTGGTTTGTGACGTTGAGTGTGAGGTTATTTTCCTGACACCACACTCCAAGGGCCCTCACCTCCTCCTGTAGGCTGTCTCGTCGTTGTTGGTAATCAAGCCTACCACTGTTGTGTCGTCCATAAACTTGATGATTGAGTTGGAGCGTGCGTGGCCACGCAGTCGTGGGTGAACAGGGAGTACAGGAGAGGGCTCAGAACGCACCCTTGTGGGGCCCCCGTGTTGAGGATCAGCGGGGAGGAGATGTTGTTGCCTACCCTCACCACCTGGGGGCGGCCCATCAGGAAGTCCAGTACCCAGTTGCACAGGGCGGGGTCGAGACCCAGGGTCTCGAGCTTGATGGCGAGCTTGGAGGGTACTATGGTGTTGAATGCCGAGCTGTAGTCGATGAACAGCATTCTCATAGGTATTCCTCTTGTCCAGGTGGGTTAGGGCAGTGTGCAGTGTGGTTGAGATTGCATCGTCTGTGGACCTATTTGGGCGGTAAGCAAATTGGAGTGGGTCTAGGGTGTCAGGTAGGGTGGGTGATATGGTCCTTGACTAGTCTCTCA
>NW_025749964.1:0-2500 GCF_021184085.1 Oncorhynchus gorbuscha | reverse complement strand
CAGTGTGTCTCTGATGAGTATGTACTCTGATATGTGTCCCTGTGTCTCCCAGGTAAATGTCTCCAGGCCTGCAGGAACGGAGGAAAATGCACTGGGAAAAACAAATGCAAATGTGACAAGGGGTTTCCACGACCTGTGTTCCAAGGGTAAGTCTCTAACTCCCACCGGACAATATGTGCTCCCGCCTCGGATGAGCTGAGGGGGATATAATGGAACACATGACATGTGGTATGGAAGAATGAGACAGTGCCATGTTGTGTTTTGTATCAGAAAGTCATGTTATCATGTGTTAGAATATGTATGTGTGTCCCTGACAATATGTGTCTCTGACAATATGTCTCTGATAATGTGTCCTGACAATGTGTCTCTGATAATGTGTGTCTCTGATAATATGTCTCTGATAATGTGTGTCTCTGACAATATGTGTATCTGACAATGTGTGTCTCTGATAATATGTGTCTCTGATAATATGTGTCCCTGACAATATGTGTCTCTGATAATATGTGTCCCTGACAATATGTGTCTCTGATAATATGTCTCTGACAATATGTCTCTCTGATAATGTGTGTCTCTGATAATGTGTGTCTCTGATAATGTGTGTCTCTGATAATATGTGTCTCTGACAATATGCGTCTCTGACAATGTGTATCTCTGATAATGTGTGTATGTCTGTGTATGTCTGACCGTGTGTGTATCCTGACTGTGTGTGTGTGTGTGTGTGTGTGTGTGTGTGTGTGTGTGTGTGTGTGTGTGTGTGTGTGTGTGTGTGTGTGTGTGTGTGTGTGTGTGTGTGTGTGTGTGTGTGTGTGTGTGTGTGTGTGTGTGTGTGTGTGTGTGTGTGTGTGTGTGTGTGTGTGTGTGTGTGTGTTCGTGTGTGTGTGTGTGTGTGTGTGTGTGTGTGTGTGTGTGTGTGTGTGTGTGTGTGTGTGTGTGTGTGTGTGTGTGTGTGTGTGTGTGTGTGTGTGTGTGTGTGTGTGTGTGTGTGTGTGTGTGTGTGTGTGTGTATGCAGCTGTCTGTGAGCCCAGCTGTGGAGCCCATGGGACCTGTGTGGAACCCAACAAGTGCCTGTGTAAGGAGGGCTGGCATGGACGCCACTGTAACAAGAGCGAGTTTAGTGGTTTAGTAACACTGTAGTAGAGTGAGTTTAGTGGTTTAGTAACACTGTAAGAGTGAGGCTGAGGTTATAACACTGGTAGTATTGACATTAGTAACACTGTAGTAGAGTGAGTTTAGGTGGATTAGTACTGTAGTGGAAGTACTTAGTGGGTTTAGTAACACTTTAGAGTGAGTTTAGTGGTTTATGAATAATTGTAATAGAGTGAGTTTAGTATCACTGTAGTAGAGTGAGTTTATGGCTTAGTAACACTGTAGTAGAGTGAGTTTATGGTTTAGTAACACTGTAGTATAGTGAGGTTAAAGGCTAATGTAATAGTGAGCTTAGTGTTTATAGTAAATACTGTAGGGAGAGTAGCTTAGTAACACTGTAGTAGAGAGTGAAAGTTTAGTGGTTTAGTAACACTGTAGTAGAGTGAGTTTAGTAACACTGTAGTAGAGTGAGTTTAGTGGTTTAGTAACACTGTAGTAGAGTGAGTTTAGTAACACTGTAGTAGAGTGAGTTTAGTAACACTGTAGTAGAGTGAGTTTAGTGGTTTAGTAACACTGTAGTAGAGTGAGTTTAGTGGTTTAGTAACACTGTAGTAGAGTGAGTTTAGTGGTTTAGTAACACTGTAGTAGAGTGAGTTTAGTGGTTTAGTAACACTGTAGTAGAGTGAGTTTAGTAACACTGTAGTAGAGTGAGTTTAGTGGATTAGTAACACTGTAGTAGAGTGAGTTTAGTGGTTTAGTAACACTGTAGTAGAGTGAGTTTAGTGGTTTAGTAACACTGTAGTAGAGTGAGTTTAGTGGTTTAGTAACACTGTAGTAGAGTGAGTTTAGTAACACTGTAGTAGAGTGAGTTTAGTGGTTTAGTAACACTGTAGTAGAGTGAGTTTAGTGGTTTAGTAACACTGTAGTAGAGTGAGTTTAGTGGTTTAGTAACACTGTAGTAGAGTGAGTTTAGTAACACTGTAGTAGAGTGAGTTTAGTGGATTAGTAACACTGTAGTAGAGTGAGTTTAGTGGTTTAGTAACACTGTAGTAGAGTGAGTTTAGTGGTTTAGTAACACTGTAGTAGAGTGAGTTTAGTATCACTGTAGTAGAGTGAGTTTAGTGGTTTAGTAACACTGTAGTAGAGTGAGTTTAGTGGTTTAGTAACACTGTAGTATAGTGAGTTTAGTAACACTGTAATAGAGTGAGTTTAGTGGTTTAGTAACACTGTAGTAGAGTGAGTTTAGTAACACTGTAGTAGAGTGAGTTTAGTGGTTTAGTAACACTGTAGTAGAGTGAGTTTAGTAACACTGTAGTAGAGTGAGTTTAGTGGTTTAGTAACACTGTAGTAGAGTGAGTTTAGTAACACTGTAGTAGAGTGAGTTTAGTAACACTGTAGTAGAGTGAGTTTAGT
>NW_025749963.1:0-12500 GCF_021184085.1 Oncorhynchus gorbuscha | reverse complement strand
AGGGGGACAACAAGAGAGAGATACTGGGAGGGAGAGAGGGTGGGAAGGATGAAGGGAGGTAGAGCGAGAGAGAGAGAGAAGTATGCCGTGAGGGAGGGAGGGAGGGTGGATGGGAAGGAGGGAGGGATAACGAGAAAGGGCGAAAGAGAGAGCGAGAGAGAGAGAGAGAGAGAGGGAGAGAGAGGGAGAGAGAGAGAGAGGGAGAGAGAAGGAATGTGAGTCAGTGAAGTGTACAGTAACTATGCAGATAATTTGCATGAATATGATGTGATATGTCTATTGAGACCTATTCGCTGAAGAGACATGTAGCATTTTTGTGTGTCAATTGTACTGTATGTTTATTAGTCAAGGAATTCACCCACAAAGCCCCAAATATTTTGTGGGTACCAAAATCATACCATACTGTGCATACTTATTTGTGGGGATATGTTGTCTTCACATAGGCCTTTATATCCAGCAGATGAAATACAATAAAAGACTGAATCGTGCAATTTGGGATAAAAGCATGAAAGTTGGTAGAATGTTTACGTCATCTACAGTCTATAGATTTTTCCAGGACTATTCTAGCAATGGTCCATATCGGACCTGTTTTAAAAATAGTCAGCCTTAGTTATATAAGAAAAGGGCAGTTTCTCCATCCAATCACAATTTTTATTAGTTTTTTTTCTGGGGTGTGAACTTCTACATCTACAGTCTGTGTTGTATTAAAGTAATGTGTATACAGTCTGTGTGTCACGTCTCTATTTTGGTTTGGTCAGGGTGTGATTTGGGATGGGCATTCTATGTCCTTTTTCTATGTTTTGTATTTTCTTTGTTTTGCCGGGTATGGTTCCCAATCTGGGACAGCTGTCTATCGTTGTCTCTGATTGGGAACCGTGCTAAGGTAGCTTTTTCCCACATGGGTTTTGTGGGTAGTTATTTTCTCTTTAGTGTTTGCAGGACTGTTTCGGTTCCATTTATTCTGTGTTCAGTTCAATAAACAAACATGAACACTTTACCACGCCGCGCTTTGGTCCGACTTCCTCATCCGACGACCAAAGCCGTTACACTGTGTTGTATTAAAGTCATGCACTGGCAGTGAACGAGAGAGATAGATAGAGCTCAAACTTTGTCTCCTGTCAAGGTGCAGTAAGAGGTGACTGGGGAGCCTAACAAAGCACTTTACCTCCCAACGACTGAGTGATTGGCGAGACTCAGGGTGCAGGGAGTCTTAATTAACGACATGAAATATATTGGCACGTTGACTGTTACGGGGAAATACTCTGAGTTGAACATCGTTGCATCGTGTGATCAGGGCCTTGAAGGTTAGCAAAGTGCTGTTAGGTGACATATCACCTAAGGGAAGCGTCAATCCCGATTGACTAATTGTCAAGTTCGCTGTTGTTAACTAGACTAGTGTCTTTGAGTTTCAAATGGATGAGTATTGGTCTCTCTGTGTGTGTGTGTGTGTGTGTGTGTGTGTGTGTGTGTGTGTGTGTGTGTGTGTGTGTGTGTGTGTGTGTGTGTGTGTGTGTGTGTGTGTGTGTGTGTGTGTGTGTGTGTGTGTGTGTGTGTGTGTGTGTGTGTGTGTGTGTGTGTGTGTGTAGCGCTGTGATGACGTGCCAAACCTACCTGGGGAACGAATTGCAGGGGAAGAGAGACTTTCAACGTGTTGGGATCAAAGGCCTCTGACTGCATAACGCAGAAAGTACAGACACTCACATATGCACATTGTGCAGAGAACACACACGCACACACCGTGCAAAGAGAGCACAACATCACACACACACACACACACACACACACTCACATCAAACATCACCGCACAACGTGTTGCCTAGCAACCCCAGACCGTGTGTTTAAGGAGAGCAGGAAATATCACAGCCAGCATAGTTTATTTTTTCACAAATACGATTTTGAGGGAATTGATAAACTTTAAGAGTGTGTGTTGCATTCAGGAAGAGAGATTGAACATCACATCTCCTCTACTGCGAATACTAGAACACATTAGTTTCTACACAAAACCCCTTTTATATCACTAATTGGATACAAGATACAGACTCTTAAAAACAAAAAAGGGCTCTAAAAGGGTTCTTCAATTGCCCCAATAGGGGTAGAACCCTTTTTAGTTTCAGGAAGAGAAAAAGGGACCGGAGCGTGATGAGAGGTGATGCCAGGTAATGCCAGGTGCTGCCAGGTAATGCCATGTGATGCCAGGTAATGCCAGGTAATGCCAGGTAAGCCAGGTAATGCCAGGTAAGCCAGGTAAGCCAGGTAATGCCACGTAATGCCAGGTAATGCCAGGTAATGCCAGGTAATGCCACGTAATGCCAGGTAATGCCAGGTAATGCCAGGTGATGCCAGTTGATGCCAGTTGATGCCAGGTGATGCCCTATATGTCACAGCCCCTTGTCATAAATTAGGGCACAAATGTTAACAAAACAATGTTACAGGCCTCACTTCTTTCTCTCTGTCTGTCTCTCTGTCTCTCTCTCTGTCTCTCTCTCTCTCTGTGTCTCTCTCTGTCTCTCTCTGTCTCTCTGTCTCTCTCTGTCTCTCTCTCTCTCTCTCTCTCTCTCTCTCTGTCTCTCTCTGTCTCTCTGTCTCTCTCTGTCTCTCTCTCTCTCTCTGTCTCTCTCTCTCTCTCTCTGTCTCTCTGTCTCTCTCTCTGTCTCTCTCTGTCTCTCTCTCTCTGTCTCTCTGTCTCTGTCTCTCTCTGTCTCTCTCTCTGTCTCTCTGTCTCTCTCTCTCTCTCTGTCTCTCTCTGTCTCTCTCTGTCTCTCTCTCTCTCTCTCTCTGTCTCTCTCTCTCTCTGTCTCTCTCTCTCTCTGTGTCTCTCTGTGTCTCTCTCTGTCTCTCTCTCTCTCTGTCTCTCTGTGTCTCTCTCTGTCTCTCTCTCTGTCTCTCTCTCTCTCTGTGTCTCTCTCTGTCTCTCTCTCTGTCTCTGTCTCTCTCTGTATATTTCTCTCTCTCTGTCTCTCTGTCTGGCTCTCTCTCTCTGTCTCTCTGTCTGGCTCTCTGTCTCTGTCTCTCTGTATATTTCTCTCTCTCTGTCTCTCTGTCTTGCTCTCTCTCTGTCTGTCTGTCTGTCTGTCTGTCTGTCTGTCTGTCTGTCTGTCTGTCTGTCTGTCTGTCTGTCTGTCTGTCTGTCTGTCTGTCTGTCTGTCTGTCTGTCTGTCTGTCTGTCTGTCTGTCTGTCTGTCTGTCTTTGTACCAATTGAGAACTTTGGGCTAATTCCCTGAGATCTGGATCTTCTCTGGAAAATCATTATTTTAGTTGTTTTGGGGGCGTTTACTGCTAGGGCCCAGGTCTGTACTGCTCTAGCAGGTTCCGGCTCTACATGCATGTGCTGTGGGTGACAGCAGGTAAAGATCATCTGCGAAGAGTAGACATTTAAGTTGTGGAGGAAAACACCAGTGGCTGAGAATTTGTTACATTTGAATAGCGGCCAATTCGTTGAAGTAAATATTGAAGAGTACAGGGCTCAGATTGCAACCCTGGCGAAAGCCCCGCCCCTTGTTAAAGAATTCTGTCATTTTCTTGATAATTTGGATGCTGCACATATTTCCAGTATACATTGATTTAATTATGTCATATATTGTACCCCCTACACCACTTTCAATAACTCTGTAGAACAGTCCTGTATGCCAAATAGAATCAAATGTTTTTTGGAAGTCGATAAAGCAAGCGTACATTTTGGTGGACATGTTTATCTATCAGGGTGTGTAGGCTGTAAATATGATCAGTTGTGCGATGTTTTGGTATAAATCCAATTTGTCTTTTTACTCAAGGAAGTTCAGGACTCTTACATTTGTAATCTACAGAAAACCTTCCCCAGGTTACTCTTCACACAAATGCCTCTGTAATTGTTAGGGTCAAATTTGTCTTCTTTCTTAAAGGTTTATGAGCCCTTGATTCCAGATGTCAGGGAAAAAACCTGCATAATAACCGAATTAAACTGTTTTAATACAGCCAATTGAAAATGTTGCACTTGTGATTTTTTTTGCATGCTTTTTAAAATTTGAGGTCTTGAAGTTTCTTACGGAGCTCAGTAGGTTGGGAGTCCAATAGATTTTGAGAAACAGACGCCTCACAAGTCCTCAACTGGCAGCATCATTAAATAGTACCCGCAAAACACCAGTCGACATGTCAACAGTGAAGAGGCGACTCCGTGATAATGGCCTTCTAGGCAGAGTTCCTCTGTCCAGTGTCTGTGTTCTTTTGCCCATCTTAATCTTTTCTTTATATTAGCCAGTCTGAGAGTCTTTTTTCTTTTTTCTTTACAACTCCGGCCAGCATCCCGGAGTCGCCAGTCTCCACTGTCGATATTGAGACGGTGTTTTGCAGATACTATTTAATGAAGCTGCCAGTTGAGGACTTGTGAGCCGTCTGTTTCTCAAACTAAACACTCTAATGTACTTGTCCTCTTGCTCAGTTTTGCACCGGGGCCTCCCACTCCTCTTTCTATTCGGGTTAGGGCCAGTTTGTGCAGTTCTGTGAAGGGAGTAGTACACGGCGTTGTACAAGATCTTCAGTTTCTTGGCAATTTCTCTCATGGAATAGCCTTAATTTCTCAGAACAAGAATAGACTGATGAGTTTCAGAAGAAAGTTCTTTGTTTCTGGCCATTTTGAACCTGTAATCGAACCCACAAATGCTGATGCTCCAGATACTCAACTAGTCTAATGAAGGCCAGTTTTATTGCTTCTTTAATCAGAAAAACAGTTGTCACGTGTGCTAACATAATTGCAAAAGGGTTTTCTAATGATCAATTAGCCTTTTAAAATGATACACTTGGATTAGCTAACACAACGTGCCATTGGAACACGGGAGTGATGGTTGCTGATAATGGTCCTCTGTACACCTATGTAGATATTCCATTACAAAAAATCAGGCGTTTCCAGCTACAATAGTAAATTACAACATTAACAATGTCTACTAGAGGTCGGCCGATTATGATTTTTCAATGCCGATACCGATTATTGGAGGACAAAAAAAAGCCGATAATGACTATTACAACAATACTGAATGAACACTTATTTTAACTTAATATAATACATCAATAAAATCAATTTAGCCTCAAATAAATAATGAAACATGTTCAATTTGGTTTAAATAATGCAAAAACAAAGTGTTGGAGAAGAAAGTAAAAGTGCAATATGTGCCATGTAAGAAAGCTAACGTTTCAGTTCTTTGCTCAGAACATGAGAACATATGAAAGCTGGTGGTTCCTTTTAACAAGAGTCTTCAATATTCCCAGGTAAGAAGTTTTAGGTTGTAGTTATTATAGGAATTATAGGACTATTTCTCACTATACCATTAATATTTGATATACCTTTGACTATTGGATGTTCTTATAGGCACTTTAGTATTGCCAGTGTAACTGTCATGTTTTGTCTTATATTGTCTTGTCATTTTGCTTTTCCCTCTGTTCGTTTTCCCCTGCTGGTCTTTTTAGGTTCGTTCCCCTTTTTCTCTCTCCCTTCCTCTCTCTCTTCTCTCTATCGTTCCGTTCCTGCTCCCAGCTGTTCCTATTCCCCTAATCAATCATTTAGTCTTCCCACACCTGTTCCCTATCTTTTCCCCCTGATTAGAGTCCCTATTTCTCCCCTTGTTTTCCGTTTCTGTCCTGTCGGATCCTTGTATACTGTTCACCGTGCTGTGTCTTTGTATCGCCCTGTCGTGTCGTGTTTCCCTCAGATGCTGCGTGGTGAGCAGGTGTCTGAGTCTGCTACGGTCAAGTGCCTTCCCGAGGCAACCTGCAGTTCATTATCGAGTCTCCAGTCAGTTCTCGTGATTACGAGTGAAATTGTTTCTTATGCTTTATTTACCGCTCCGATTTGTCTAGGAGTATTGCTATTTCCTTAAACTGGATTAAAGACTCTGTTTTCGCCAAGTCGCTTTTGGGTCCTCATTCACCTGCATAACAGAAGGATCCGAACAAAGAATGGACCCAGCGACTACAGACGCTCGTAACACTGCCGTCGAGATCCAAGGAGCCATGCTCGGCAGACACGAGCAGGAATTGTCTGCTGCTCGTCATGCCATGGGGAACCTGGCCGCTCAGGTTTCCGACCTCTCTGGACAGTTCCAGAGTCTTCGTCTCGTGCCACCTGTTACTTCCTGGTCTGCCGAGCCTCCGGAACCTAGGGTTAATAACCCACCTTGCTACTCCGGGCAGCCCAAGGAGTGCCGCTCCTTTCTCACCCAGTGTGATATTGTGTTCTCTCTCCAACCCAACACATACTCTAGAGAGAGAGCTCGGGTTGCTTACGTCATTTACATTTACATTTACATTTAAGTCATTTAGCAGACTCTCTTATCCAGAGCGACTTACAAATTGGTGCATTCACCTTATGACATCCAGTGGGACAGTCACTTAACAATAGTGCATCTAAAACTTAGGGGGGGGGTGGGGTGAGAGGGATTACTTAACCTATCCTAGGTATTCCTTAAAGAGGTGGGGTTTCAGGTGTCTCCGGAAGGTGGTGATTGACTCCGCTGTCCTGGCGTCGTGAGGGAGTTTGTTCCACCATTGGGGGGGCCAGGGCAGCGAACAGTTTTGACTGGGCTGAGCGGGAGCTGTACTTCCTCAGTGGTAGGGAGGCGAGCAGGCCAGAGGTGGATGAACGCAGTGCCCTTGTTTGGGTGTAGGGCCTGATCAGAGCCTGGAGGTACTGAGGTGCCGTTCCCCTCACAGCTCCGTAGGCAAGCACCATGGTCTTGTAGCGGATGCGAGCTTCAACTGGAAGCCAGTGGAGAGAACGGAGGAGCGGGGTGACGTGAGAGAACTTGGGAAGGTTGAACACCAGACGGGCTGCGGCGTTCTGGATGAGTTGAAGGGGTTTAATGGCACAGGCAGGGAGCCCAGCCAACAGCGAGTTGCAGTAATCCAGACGGGAGATGGCGAGTTTTCCTCCATTTCCGCTCGGCTGCCCGGAGCCCTGTTCTGTGAGCTCGCAATGAGTCATCGAGCCACGGAGCGGGAGGGGAGGACCGAGCCGGCCTGGAGGATAGGGGACATAGAGAGTCAAGGGATGCAGAGAGGGAGGAGAGGAGGGTTGAGGAGGCAGAATCAGGAGATAGGTGGGAGAAGGTTTGAGCGGAGGGAAGAGATGATAGGATGGAAGAGGAGAGAGTAGCGGGGGAGAGAGAGCGAAGGTTGGGACGGCGCGATACCATCCGAGTAGGGCAGTGTGGGAGGTGTTGGATGAGAGCGAGAGGGAAAAGGATACAAGGCAGTGGTCGGAGACTTGGGGGAGTTGCAATGAGGTTAGTGGAAGAACAGCATCTAGTAAAGATGAGGTCGAGCGTATTGCCTGCCTTGTGAGTAGGGGGAAGGTGAGAGAGGGGTGAGGTCAAAAGAGGAGAGGAGTGGAAAGAAGGAGGCAGAGAGGAAAGAGTCAAAGGTAGACGTGGGGAGGTTAAAGTCGCCCAGAACTGTGAGAGGTGAGCCGTCCTCAGGAAAGGAGCTTATCAAGGCATCAAGCTCATTGATGAACTCTCCGAGGAACCTGGAGGGCGATAAATGATAAGGATGTTAAGCTTGAAAGGGCTAGTAACTGTGACAGCATGGAATTCAAAGGAGGCGATAGACAGATGGGTAAGGGGAGAAAGAGAGAATGACCACTTGGGAGAGATGAGGATCCCGGTGCCACCACCCCGCTGACCAGACGCTCTCGGGGTGTGCGAGAACACGTGGGCGGATGAAGAGAGAGCAGTAGGAGTAGCAGTGTTGTCTGTGGTGATCCATGTTTCCGTCAGTGCCAAGAAGTCGAGGACTGGAGGGAGGCATAGGCTGAGATGAACTCTGCCTTGTTGACCGCAGATTGGCAGTTCCAGAGGCTACCGGAAACCTGGAACTCCACGTGGGTCGTGCGCGCTGGGACCACCAGAGTAGGGTGGCCGCGGCCACGCGGTGAGGAGCGTTTGTATGGTCTGTGCAGAGAGGAGAGAACAGGGATAAACAGACACATAGTTGACAGGCTACAGAAGAGGCTACGCTAATGCAAAGGAGATTGGAATGACAAGTGGACTACACGTCTCGAATGTTCAGAAAGTTAAGCTACGTAGCAAGAATCCCGTCCTTACTGGCCGGGCTCGAGAGTGGGGCACAGCTATCTGGGAGGCAAGGGCTGATTGTTCAAACAATTACCAGAACTTTAAAGAGGAGATGATTCGGGTTTTTGACCGTTCAGTTTTTGGTAGGGAGGCTTCTAGGGCCTGGCTTCCCTATGCCAAGGTGATCGATCCATAACGGATTACTCTATAGAGTTTCGCACTCTTGCTGCCTCTAGTGACTGGAACGAGCCGGCGCTGCTCGCTCGTTTTCTGGAGGGACTCCACGCAGTGGTCAAAGATGAGATTCTCTCCCCGGGAGGTTCCTTCCAGTGTGGACTCTTTGATTGCTCTCGCCATCCGCATAGAACGACGGGTAGATCTTCGTCACCAAGCTCGTGGAAGAGAGCTCGCGTCAACGGTGTTTCCCTGCTCCGCATCGCAACCATCTCCCTCCTCTGGCTCAGAGACTGAGCCCATGCAGCTGGGAGGTATTCGCATCTCGACTAAGGAGAGGGAACGGAGGATCACCAACCGCCTGTGCCTCTATTGCGGATTTGATGGACATTTTGTCAATTCATGTCCAGTAAAAGCCAGAGCTCATCAGTAAGCGGAGGGCTACTGGTGAGCGCTACTACTCAGGTCTCTCCATCTAGATCCTGTACTACTATGTCGGTCCATCTACGCTGGACCGGTTCGGTGCTACTACATGCAGTGCCTTGATAGACTCTGGGGCTGAGGGTTGTTTCATGGACGAAGCATGGGCTCGGAAACATGACATTCCTTTCAGACAGTTAGACAAGCCTACGCCCATGTTCGCCTTAGATGGTAGTCATCTTCCCAGTATCAGATTTGAGACACTACCTTTAACCCTCACAGTATCTGGTAACCACAGTGAGACTATTTCTTTTTTGATTTTTCGTTCACCTTTTACACCTGTTGTTTTGGGTCATCCCTGGCTAGTATGTCATAATCCTTCTATTAATTGGTCTAGTAATTCTATCCTATCCTGGAACGTTTCTTGTCATGTGAAGTGTTTAATGTCTGCCATCCCTCCCATTTCTTCTGTCCCTACTTCTCAGGAGGAACCTGGCGATTTGACAGGAGTGCCGGAGGAATATCATGATCTGCGCACGGTCTTCAGTCGGTCCCGAGCCAACTCCCTTCCTCCTCACCGGTCGTATGATTGTAGTATTGATCTCCTTCCGGGGACCACTCCTCCTCGGGGGTAGACTATACTCTCTGTCGGCTCCCGAACGTAAGGCTCTCGAGATTATTTGTCTGTGTCTCTTGACGCCGGTACCATAGTGCCTTCTTCCTCTCCGGCCGGGGCGGGGTTTTTTTTGTTAAGAAAAAGGACGGTACTCTGCGCCCTGCGTGATTATCGAGGGCTGAATGACATAACGGTTAAGAATCGTTATCCGCTTCCCCTTATGTCATCAGCCTTCGAGATTCTGCAGGGAGCCAGGTGCTTTACTAAGTTGGACCTTCGTAACGCTTACCATCTCGTGCGCATCAGAGAGGGGGACGAGTGGAAAACGGGCGTTTAACACTCCGTTAGGGCATTTTTGAGTACCGGGTTCTGCCGTTTGGTCTCGCCAATGCGCCAGCTGTTTTTCAGGCATTAGTTAATGATGTTCTGAGAGACATGCTGAACATCTTTGTTTTTGTCTACCTTGACGATATCCTGATTTTTTCACCGTCACTCGAGATTCATGTTCAGCACGTTCGACGTGTTCTCCAGCGCCTTTAGAGAATTGTCTCTACGTGAAGGCTGAGAAGTGCTCTTTTCATGTCTCCTCCGTTACTTTTCTCGGTTCCGTTATTTCCGCTGAAGGCATTCAGATGGATTCCGCTAAGGTCCAAGCTGTCAGTGAGTGGCCCGTTCCAAGGTCACGTGTCGAGTTGCAGCGCTTTCTAGGTTTCGCTAATTTCTATCGGCATTTCATTCGAATTTCGGTCAAGTTGCTGCCCTCTCACAGCTCTTACTTCTGTCAAGACGTGTTTTAAGTGGTCCGGTTCCGCCCAGGAGCTTTTGATCTTCTAAAAGAACGTTTTACGTCCGCTCCTATCCTCGTTACTCCTGACGTCACTAGACAATTCATTGTCGAGGTTGACGCTTCAGAGGTAGGCGTGGGAGCCATTCTATCCCAGCGCTTCCAGTCTGACGATAAGGTTCATCCTTGCGCTTATTTTTCTCATCGCCTGTCGCCATCTGAACGCAACTATGATGTGGGTAACCACGAACTGCTCGCCATCCGCTTAGCCCTAGGCGAATGGCGACAGTGGCTGGAGGGGGCGACTGTTCCTTTGTCGTTTGGACAGACCATAAGAACCTTGAGTACATCCGTTCTGCCAAACGACTTAATGCTCGCCAAGCTCGTTGGGCGTTATTTTTCGCTCGTTTCGAGTTTGTGATTTCTTACCGTCCGGGTAGCAAGAACACCAAGCCTGATGCCTTATCCCGTCTTTTAGTTCTTCTGTGGCTTCTACTGATCCCGAGGGATTCTTCCTTATGGGCGTGTTGTCGGGTTGACAGTCTGGGGAATTGAAAGACAGGTTAAGCAAGCACTCACGCACACTGCGTCGCGCGCGCTTGTCCTAGTAACCTTCTTTCGTTCCTGTTTCCACTCGTCTGGCTGTTCTTCAGTGGGCTCACTCTGCCAAGTTAGCTGGTCATCCCGGTGTTCGAGGCACTCTTGCTTCTATTCGCCAGCGCTTTGGTGGCCGACTCAGGAGCGTGACACGCGCCGTTTCGTGGCTGCTTGTTCGGACTGCGCGCAGACTAAGTCAGGTAACTCTCCTGCCGGTCGTCTCAGACCGCTCCCCATTCCTTCTCGACCATGGTCTCACATCGCCCTAGACTTCATTACCAGTCTGCCTTTGTCTGCGGGGAAGACGGTGATTCTTACGGTTGTCGATAGGTTCTCTAAGGCGGCACATTTCATTCCTCTCGCTAAACTTCCTTCCGCTAAGGAGACGGCACAAATCATCATTGAGAATGTGTTCAGAATTCATGGCCTCCGTTAGACGCCGTTTCAGACAGAGGTCCGCAATTCACGTCACAGTTTTGGAGGGAGTTCTGTCGTTTTGATTGGTGCGTCCGTCAGTCTCTCTTCCGGGTTTCATCCCCAGTCTAACGGTCAAGCAGAGAGGGCCAATCAGACGATTGGTCGCATACTACGCAGCCTTTCTTTCAGAAACCCTGCGTCTTGGGCAGAACAGCTCCCCTGGGCAAAATACGCTCACAACTCGCTTCCTTCGTCTGCTACCGGGTTATCTCCGTTTTCAGAGTAGTCTGGGTTACCAGCCTCCTCTGTTCTCATCCCAGCTTGCCGAGTCAGCGTTCCCTCCGCTCAAGCGTTTGTCCAACGTGTGAGCGCACCTGGAGGAGGGTGAGGTCTGCACTTTGCCGTTACAGGGCACAGACTGTGAGCCGCCAATAAACGTAGGATTAAGAGTCCAAGGTATTGTTGCGGCCAGAGAGTGTGGCTTTCCACTCGCAACCTTCCTCTTACGACAGCTTCTCGTAAGTTGACTCCGCAGTTCATTGGTCCGTTCCGTGTCTCCCAGGTCGTCAATCCTGCGCTGTGCGACAAGCTTCTTCCGCGACATCTTCGTCGCGTCCATCCTGTCTTCCATGTCTCCTGTGTCAAGCCCTTTCTTCGCACCCCGTTCGTCTTCCCTCCCCCTCCCGTCCTTGTCGAGAGCGCACTATTTTCAAGGTACATTAGGATCATGGACATGCGTTCTCGGGACGGGGTCACCAATACTTAGTGGATTGGGAGGTTACGGTCCTGAGGAGAGGAGTTGGGTTCCGTCTCAGGACGTGCTGGACCATTCACTGATTGATGATTTCCTCCGTTGCCGCCAGGATTCCTCCTCGAGTGCGCCAGGAGGCGCTCAGTGAGGGGGTACTGTCATGTTTTGTCTTATATTGTCTTGTCATTTTGCTTTTCCCTCTGTTCGTTTTCCCCCTGCTGGTCTTTTAGGTTCGTTCCCCTTTTTCTCTCTCCCTTCCTCTCTCTCTTCTCTCTATCGTTCCGTTCCTGCTCCCAGCTGTTCCTATTCCCCTAATCAATCATTTAGTCTTCCCACACCTGTTCCCTATCTTTTCCCCTGATTAGAGTCCCTATTTCTCCCCTTGTTTTCCGTTTCTGTCCTGTCGGATCCTTGTATACTGTTCACCGTGCTGTGTCTTTGTATCGCCCTGTCGTGTCGTGTTTCCCTCAGATGCTGCGTGGTGAGCAGGTGTCTGAGTCTGCTACGGTCAAGTGCCTTCCCCGAGGCAACCTGCAGTTCATTATCGAGTCTCCAGTCAGTTCTCGTGATTACGAGTGAAATTGTTTCTTATGCTTTATTTACCGCTCCGATTTGTCTAGGAGTATTGCTATTTCCTTAAACTGGATTAAAGACTCTGTTTTCGCCAAGTCGCTTTTGGGTCCTCATTCACCTGCATAACA
>NW_025749962.1:5000-21548 GCF_021184085.1 Oncorhynchus gorbuscha | reverse complement strand
GCTCTGCTCTGTTCTGTTCTGTTCTGCTCTGTTCTGCTCTGTTCTGCTCCGTTCTGTTCTGTTCTGATCCGTTCTGTTCTAATCTGTTCTGCTCCATTCTGCTCTGTTCTGTTCTGCTCTGCTCTGTTCTGTTCTGCTCCGTTCTGCTCTGCTCCGTTCTGTTCTGCTCCGTTCTGCTCTGCTCTGTTCTGCTCTGCTCTGCTCTGTTCTGTTCTGTTCTGCTCTGCTCTGTTCTGCTCTGTTCTGCTCTGTTCTGTTCTGTTCTGCTCCGTTCTGCTCTGCTCTGTTCTGCTCTGCTCTGTTCTGTTCTGTTCTGCTCTGTTCTGCTCTGCTCTGTTCTGTTCTGCTCTGTTCTGCTCTGCTCTGCTCCGTTCTGTTCTGTTCTGCTCTGCTCTGCACTGCACTGCACTGCACTGTTCTGTTCTGCTCTGTTCTGCACTGCACTGCACTGTTCTGCTCTGTTCTGCTCTGTTCTGCTCTGTTCTTCTCTGTTCTGTTCTGCTCTGCACTGTTCTGCTCTGTTCTGCTCTGCTCTGTTCTGCTCTGCTCTGCTCTGTTCTGTTCTGCTCTGTTCTGCACTGTTCTGTTCTGCTCTGTTCTGCTCTGCACTGTTCTGTTCTGCTCTGTTCTGTTCTGATCTGCTCTGTTCTGTTCTGTTATGTTCTGCTCTGTTCTGCTCTGCTCTGCTCTGCTCTGCTCTGTTCTGCTCTGTTTTGTTCTGCTCTGTTCTGTTCTGTTCTGCTCTGCTCTGTTCTGCTCTGCTCTGTCCTGCTCTGTTCTGTTCTGCTCTGTTCTGCTCTGTTCTGTTCTGTTCTGCTCTGTTCTGCTCCGTTCTGTTCTGCTCTGTTCTGCTCTGTTCTGTTCTGTTCTGCTCTGCTCTGCTCTGTTCTGCTCTGTTCTGCTCTGTTCTGTTCTGCTCCGTTCTGCTCTGCTCCATTCTGTTCTGCTCCATTCTGTTCTGCTCCATTCTGTTCTGTTCTGCTCTGCTCTATTCTGTTCTGCTCTGCTCCGTTCTGTTCTGTTCTGCACTGCTCTGTTCTGCTCTGTTCTGCTCTGTTCTGCTCTGTTCTGTTCTGTTCTGTTCTGCTCTGCTCTGTTCTGTTCTGCTCTGTTCTGCACTGTTCTGTTCTGCTCTGCACTGTTCTGTTCTGCTCTGTTCTGCTCTGTTCTGTTCCATTATGTTCTGCTCTGTTCTGCTCTGCTCTGCTCTGCTCTGCTCTGTTCTGCTCTGCTCTGTTCTGTTCTGTTCTGCTCTCTTCTGCTCTCCTCTGCTCTGTTCTGCTCTGCTCTGTTCTGCACTGTTCTGTTCTGCTCTGTTCTGCTCTGCTCTGCTCTGTTCTGTTCTGTTCTGCTCTGTTCTGTTCTGTTCCGTTATGTTCTGTTCTGCTCTGCTCTGTTCTGTTCTGCTCTGCACTCTTCTGCTCTGTTCTGCTCTGTTCTGTTCTGCTCTGTTCTGCTCTGTTCTGTTCTGTTCTGTTCTGCTCTGTTCTGCTCTGTTCTGCTCTGTTCTGTTCTGCTCCGTTCTGATCTGCTCCGTTCTGTTCTGCTCTGCTCTGCTCTGCTCCGTTCTGTTCTGTTCTGCTCTGCTCTGCTCTGCTCAGCTCTGCTCTGTTCTGCTCTGGACTCTTCTGCACTGTTCTGCTCTGCTCTGTTCCGTTCTGCTCTGCACTCTTCTCCTCTGTTCTGCTCTGTTCTGTTCTGCTCTGCTCTGCTCTGCTCTGCTCTGCTCTGTTCTGTTCTGTTCTGCTCTGTTCTGCACGGTTCTGCTCTGCTCTGCTCTGCTCTGTTCTGCTCTGTTCTGTTCTGCTCTGCTCTGTTCTGTTCCATTATGTTCTGCTCTGTTCTGTTCTGTTCTGCTCTTCTCTATTCTGTTCTGCTCTGTTCTGTTCTGCTCTGTTCTGTTCTGCTCTGTTCTGCTCTGCTCTGTCCTGCTCTGTTCTGCTCTGCTCTGTTCCGTTATGTTCTGCTCTGTTCTGCTCTGCTCTGTTCTGCTCTGTTCTGCTCTGTTCTGTTCTGCTCTGTTCTGCTCTGCTCTGTCCTGCTCTGTCCTGCTCTGTTCTGTTCTGTTCTGCTCTGCTCTGCTCTGCACTGTTCTGCTCTGCTCTGCTCTGCTCTGCTCTGCTCTGCTCTGCTCTGTTCTGCTCTGTTCTGTTCCGTTATGTTTTGCTCTGCTCTGCTCTGTTCTGTTCTGCTCTGTTCTGTTCTGCTCTGTTCTGCTCTCCTCTGTCCTGCTCTGTTCTGTTCTGCTCTGTTCTGCTCCGTTCTGTTCTGCTCTGCTCTGCTCTGCTCTGCTCTGCTCTGTTCTGCTCTGCTCTGTTCTGCACTGTTCTTCTCTGCTCTGTTCTGCTCTGCTCTGTTCTGCTCCGTTCTGCTCTGCTCCGTTCTGTTCTGCTCTGTTCTGTTCTGCTCTGTTCTGTTCTGCTCTGCTCTGTTCTGTTCTGCTCTACTCTGCTCTGTTCTGCTCTGTTCTGTTCTGCTCTGCTCTGTTCTGCTCTGCTCTGCTCTGTTCTGCTCTGCTCTGTTCTGTTCTGTTCTGCTCTGTTCTGCTCTGCTCTGCTCTGCTCTGCACTGTTCTACTCTGCTTTGTTCTGCTCTGCTCGGTTCTGTTCTGCTCTGCTCCGTTCTGTTCTGCTCTGCTCTGTTCTGTTCTGCTCTGCTCTGCTCTGTTCTGATCTGTTCTGCTCTGTTCGGCACTGCACTGCACTGTTCTGCTCTGTTCTGCTCTGTTCTGATCTGTTCTGTTCTGTTCTGCTCTGCATTGTTCTGCTCTGTTCTGCTCTGCTCTGCTCTGTTCTGCTCTGTTCTGCTCTGCTCTGTTCTGTTCTGTACTGTTCTGCTCTGTTCTGCACTGCACTGCACTGCACTGTTCTGCTCTGCTTTGTTCTGCTCTGCTCTGTTCTGTTCTGTTCTGCTCTGCTCTGTTCTGTTCTGTTCTGCTCTGCTCTGTTCTGCTCTGCTCCGTTCTGTTCTGTTCTGTTCTGCTCTGCTCCGTTCTGTTCTGTTCTGCTCTGCTCTGTTCTGTTCTGCTCTGCTCTGCTCTGCTCTGTTCTGATCTGTTCTGCACTGCACTGCACTGTTCTGCTCTGTTCTGCTCTGTTCTGTTCTGTTCTGTTCTGCTCTGCACTGTTCTGCTCTGTTCTGCTCTGCTCTGCTCTGTTCTGTTCTGCTCTGCTCTGTTCTGCTCTGCTCTGCTCTGTTCTGCTCTGTTCTGCACTGTTCTGCTCTGTTCTGCTCTGCACTGTTCTGTTCTGCTCTGCTCTGCTCTGTTCTGTTCTGTTCTGCTCTGCTCTGTTCTGTTCTGTTCTGTTCCGTTATGTTCTGTTCTGCTCTGCTCTGTTCTGTTCTGCTCTGCACTCTTCTGCTCTGTTCTGCTCTGTTCTGTTCTGCTCTGTTCTGTTCTGTTCTGTTCTGTTCTGCTCTGCTCTGTTCTGCTCTGTTCTGCTCTGTTCTGTTCTGCTCCGTTCTGCTCTGCTCTGTTCTGTTCTGTTCTGCTCCGTTCTGTTCTGTTCTGCTCTGCTCTGCTCCGTTCTGTTCTGTTCTGCTCTGCTCTGTTCCGTTCTGCTCTGTTCTGCTCTGCTCTGCTCTGTTCTGCTCTGTTCTGTTCTGCTCTGTTCTGTTCCATTATGTTCTGCTCTGCTCTGTTCTGTTCTGCTCTGTTCTGTTCTGCTCTGTTCTGTTCTGCTCTGTTCTGCTCTGCTCTGTCCTGCTCTGTTCTGTTCTGTTCTGTTCTGCTCTGCTCTGTTCTGCTCTGTTCTGTTCCATTATGTTCTGCTCTGTTCTGCTCTGCTCTGCTCTGTTCTGCTCTCTTCTGCTCTGCTCTGCTCTGCTCTGCTCTGTTCTGCACTGCACTGTTCTGCTCTGTTCTGCTCTGCTCTGCTCTGTTCTGTTCTGCTCTGCTCTGCTCTGTTCTGCACTGCACTGTTCTGCTCTGTTCTGCTCTGCTCTGCTCTGTTCTGTTCTGCTCTGTTCTGTTCTGTTCCGTTATGTTCTGCTCTGCTCTGCTCTGCTCTGCTCTGTTCTGTTCTGCTCTGCTCTGTTCTGCTCTGTTCTGTTCTGCTCTGTTCTGCTCTGTTCTGCTCTGTTCTGTTCTGTTCTGCTCTGTTCTGCTCTGTTCTGCTCTGTTCTGTTCTGCTCCGTTCTGCTCTGCTCCATTCTGTTCTGCTCTGCTCTGCTCTGCTCCGTTCTGTTCTGTTCTCTTCTGCTCTGCTCTGCTCAGCTCTGCTCTGCTCTGGACTCTTCTGCACTGTTCTGCTCTGCTCTGTTCCGTTCTGCTCTGCACTCTTCTCCTCTGTTCTGCTCTGTTCTGTTCTGCTCTGCTCTGCTCTGCTCTGTTCTGTTCTGTTCTGCTCTGTTCTGCACTGTTCTGTTCTGTTCTGCTCTGCTCTGCTCTGCTCTGCTCTGCTCTGTTCTGCTCTGTTCTGTTCTGCTCTGCTCTGTTCTGTTCCATTATGTTCTGCTCTGTTCTGTTCTGCTCTTCTCTGTTCTGTTCTGCTCTGTTCTGTTCTGCTCTGTTCTGTTCTGCTCTGTTCTGTTCTGCTCTGTTCTGCTCTGCTCTGTCCTGCTCTGTTCTGTTCTGCTCTGTTCCGTTATGTTCTGCTCTGTTCTGCTCTGCTCTGTTCTGCTCTGTTCTGCTCTGTTCTGTTCTGCTCTGTTCTGCTCTGCTCTGTCCTGCTCTGTCCTGCTCTGTTCTGTTCTGCTCTGTTCTGCTCTGCTCTGCACTGTTCTGTTCTGCTCTGCTCTGCTCTGCTCTGCTCTGCTCTGTTCTGTTCTGTTCTGCTCTGTTCTGTTCCGTTATGTTTTGCTCTGCTCTGCTCTGTTCTGTTCTGCTCTGTTCTGTTCTGCTCTGTTCTGCTCTCCTCTGTCCTGTTCTGTTCTGTTCTGCTCTGTTCTGCTCCGTTCTGTTCTGTTCTGTTCTGCTCTGCTCTGCTCTGCTCTGTTCTGCTCTGCTCTGTTCTGCACTGTTCTTCTCTGCTCTGTTCTGCTCTGCTCTGTTCTGCTCTGCTCCGTTCTGTTCTGCTCTGTTCTGTTCTGTTCTGCTCTGCTCTGTTCTGTTCTGTTCTGCTCTACTCTGCTCTGTTCTGCTCTGTTCTGTTCTGCTCTGCTTTGTTCTGCTCTGCTCTGCTCTGTTCTGCTCTGCTCTGTTCTGCTCTGCTCTGTTCTGTTCTGCTCTGCTCTGCTCTGCACTGTTCTACTCTGCTTTGTTCTGCTCTGCTCTGTTCTGTTCTGCTCTGCTCCGTTCTGTTCTGCTCTGCACTGTTCTGTTCTGCTCTGCTCTGCTCTGCTCTGCTCTGCTCTGTTCTGTTCTGTTCTGTTCCGTTATGTTTTGCTCTGCTCTGCTCTGTTCTGTTCTGCTCTGTTCTGTTCTGCTCTGTTCTGCTCTCCTCTGTCCTGCTCTGTTCTGTTCTGCTCTGTTCTGCTCCGTTCTGTTCTGCTCTGCTCTGCTCTGCTCTGCTCTGCTCTGCTCTGTTCTGCTCTGCTCTGTTCTGCACTGTTCTTCTCTGCTCTGTTCTGCTCTGCTCTGTTCTGCTCCGTTCTGCTCTGCTCCGTTCTGTTCTGCTCTGTTCTGTTCTGCTCTGTTCTGTTCTGCTCTGCTCTGCTCTGTTCTGTTCTGCTCTACTCTGCTCTGTTCTGCTCTGTTCTGTTCTGCTCTGCTTTGTTCTGCTCTGCTCTGCTCTGTTCTGCTCTGCTCTGTTCTGTTCTGTTCTGTTCTGTTCTGCTCTGCTCTGCACTGTTCTACTCTGCTTTGTTCTGCTCTGCTCGGTTCTGTTCTGCTCTGCTCCGTTCTGTTCTGCTCTGTTCTGTTCTGCTCTGCTCTGCTCTGTTCTGATCTGTTCTGCTCTGTTCGGCACTGCACTGCACTGTTCTGCTCTGTTCTGCTCTGTTCTGATCTGTTCTGTTCTGCATTGTTCTGCTCTGTTCTGCTCTGTTCTGCTCTGCTCTGTTCTGTTCTGTACTGTTCTGCTCTGTTCTGCACTGCACTGCACTGTTCTGCTCTGCTTTGTTCTGCTCTGCTCTGTTCTGTTCTGCTCTGCTCTGTTCTGTTCTGCTCTGCTCTGTTCTGTTCTGCTCTGCTCCGTTCTGTTCTGCTCTGTTCTGTTCTGCTCTGTTCTGTTCTGCTCTGTTCTGCTCTCCTCTGTCCTGCTCTGTTCTGTTCTGTTCTGTTCTGCTCTGTTCTGTTCTGCTCTGTTCTGCTCTGCTCTGTCCTGCTCTGTTCTGTTCTGCTCTGTTCCGTTATGTTCTGCTCTGTTCTGCTCTGCTCTGTTCTGCTCTGTTCTGCTCTGTTCTGTTCTGCTCTGTTCTGCTCTGCTCTGTCCTGCTCTGTCCTGCTCTGTTCTGTTCTGCTCTGTTCTGCTCTGCTCTGCACTGTTCTGTTCTGCTCTGCTCTGCTCTGCTCTGCTCTGCTCTGTTCTGTTCTGTTCTGCTCTGTTCTGTTCCGTTATGTTTTGCTCTGCTCTGCTCTGTTCTGTTCTGCTCTGTTCTGTTCTGCTCTGTTCTGCTCTCCTCTGTCCTGTTCTGTTCTGTTCTGCTCTGTTCTGCTCCGTTCTGTTCTGTTCTGCTCTGCTCTGTTCTGCACTGTTCTTCTCTGCTCTGTTCTGCTCTGCTCTGTTCTGCTCTGCTCCGTTCTGTTCTGCTCTGTTCTGTTCTGTTCTGCTCTGCTCTGTTCTGTTCTGTTCTGCTCTACTCTGCTCTGTTCTGCTCTGTTCTGTTCTGCTCTGCTTTGTTCTGCTCTGCTCTGCTCTGTTCTGCTCTGCTCTGTTCTGCACTGTTCTTCTCTGCTCTGTTCTGCTCTGCTCTGTTCTGCTCTGCTCCGTTCTGTTCTGCTCTGTTCTGTTCTGTTCTGCTCTGCTCTGTTCTGTTCTGTTCTGCTCTACTCTGCTCTGTTCTGCTCTGTTCTGTTCTGCTCTGCTTTGTTCTGCTCTGCTCTGCTCTGTTCTGCTCTGCTCTGTTCTGCTCTGCTCTGTTCTGTTCTGCTCTGCTCTGCTCTGCACTGTTCTACTCTGCTTTGTTCTGCTCTGCTCTGTTCTGTTCTGCTCTGCTCCGTTCTGTTCTGCTCTGCACTGTTCTGTTCTGCTCTGCTCTGCTCTGCTCTGCTCTGCTCTGTTCTGTTCTGTTCTGTTCCGTTATGTTTTGCTCTGCTCTGCTCTGTTCTGTTCTGCTCTGTTCTGTTCTGCTCTGTTCTGCTCTCCTCTGTCCTGCTCTGTTCTGTTCTGCTCTGTTCTGCTCCGTTCTGTTCTGCTCTGCTCTGCTCTGCTCTGCTCTGCTCTGTTCTGCTCTGCTCTGTTCTGCACTGTTCTTCTCTGCTCTGTTCTGCTCTGCTCTGTTCTGCTCCGTTCTGCTCTGCTCCGTTCTGTTCTGCTCTGTTCTGTTCTGCTCTGTTCTGTTCTGCTCTGCTCTGCTCTGTTCTGTTCTGCTCTACTCTGCTCTGTTCTGCTCTGTTCTGTTCTGCTCTGCTTTGTTCTGCTCTGCTCTGCTCTGTTCTGCTCTGCTCTGTTCTGTTCTGTTCTGTTCTGTTCTGTTCTGCTCTGCTCTGCACTGTTCTACTCTGCTTTGTTCTGCTCTGCTCGGTTCTGTTCTGCTCTGCTCCGTTCTGTTCTGCTCTGCTCTGTTCTGTTCTGCTCTGCTCTGCTCTGTTCTGATCTGTTCTGCTCTGTTCGGCACTGCACTGCACTGTTCTGCTCTGTTCTGCTCTGTTCTGATCTGTTCTGTTCTGTTCTGCTCTGCATTGTTCTGCTCTGTTCTGCTCTGCTCTGCTCTGTTCTGCTCTGTTCTGTTCTGCTCTGCTCTGTTCTGTTCTGTACTGTTCTGCTCTGTTCTGCACTGCACTGCACTGTTCTGCTCTGCTTTGTTCTGCTCTGCTCTGTTCTGTTCTGCTCTGCTCTGTTCTGTTCTGCTCTGCTCTGTTCTGTTCTGCTCTGCTCCGTTCTGTTCTGTTCTGCTCTGTTCTGTTCTGCTCTGCTCTGCTCTGTTCTGATCTGTTCTGCACTGCACTGCACTGTTCTGCTCTGTTCTGCTCTGTTCTGTTCTGTTCTGTTCTGCTCTGCACTGTTCTGCTCTGTTCTGCTCTGTTCTGCTCTGCTCTGCTCTGCTCTGCTCTGTTCTGTTCTGCTCTGCTCTGTTCTGCTCTGCTCTGCTCTGTTCTGCTCTGTTCTGCACTGTTCTGCTCTGTTCTGCTCTGCACTGTTCTGTTCTGCTCTGCTCTGCTCTGCTCTGTTCTGTTCTGTTCTGTTCTGCTCTGTTCTGTTCTGTTCCGTTATGTTCTGTTCTGCTCTGCTCTGTTCTGTTCTGCTCTGCACTCTTCTGCTCTGTTCTGCTCTGTTCTGCTCTGTTCTGTTCTGTTCTGTTCTGTTCTGCTCTGTTCTGCTCTGCTCTGTTCTGCTCTGTTCTGCTCTGTTCTGTTCTGCTCCGTTCTGCTCTGCTCTGTTCTGTTCTGCTCTGCACTGTTCTGCTCTGTTCTGCTCTGTTCTGCTCTGCTCTGCTCTGCTCTGCTCTGTTCTGTTCTGCTCTGCTCTGTTCTGTTCTGCTCTGCTCCGTTCTGTTCTGCTCTGCACTGTTCTGTTCTGCTCTGCTCTGCTCTGCTCTGCTCTGCTCTGCTCTGCTCTGTTCTGTTCTGTTCTGTTCCGTTATGTTTTGCTCTGCTCTGCTCTGTTCTGTTCTGCTCTGTTCTGTTCTGCTCTGTTCTGCTCTCCTCTGTCCTGCTCTGTTCTGTTCTGCTCTGTTCTGCTCCGTTCTGTTCTGCTCTGCTCTGCTCTGCTCTGCTCTGCTCTGTTCTGCTCTGCTCTGTTCTGCACTGTTCTTCTCTGCTCTGTTCTGCTCTGCTCTGTTCTGCTCCGTTCTGCTCTGCTCCGTTCTGTTCTGCTCTGTTCTGTTCTGCTCTGTTCTGTTCTGCTCTGCTCTGCTCTGTTCTGTTCTGCTCTACTCTGCTCTGTTCTGCTCTGTTCTGTTCTGCTCTGCTCTGCTCTGTTCTGCTCTGCTCTGTTCTGTTCTGTTCTGTTCTGTTCTGTTCTGCTCTGCTCTGCACTGTTCTACTCTGCTTTGTTCTGCTCTGCTCGGTTCTGTTCTGCTCTGCTCCGTTCTGTTCTGCTCTGCTCTGTTCTGTTCTGCTCTGCTCTGCTCTGTTCTGATCTGTTCTGCTCTGTTCGGCACTGCACTGCACTGTTCTGCTCTGTTCTGCTCTGTTCTGATCTGTTCTGTTCTGTTCTGCTCTGCATTGTTCTGCTCTGTTCTGCTCTGCTCTGCTCTGTTCTGCTCTGTTCTGCTCTGCTCTGTTCTGTTCTGTTCTGTACTGTTCTGCTCTGTTCTGCACTGCACTGCACTGTTCTGCTCTGCTTTGTTCTGCTCTGCTCTGTTCTGCTCTGCTCTGTTCTGTTCTGCTCTGCTCTGTTCTGTTCTGCTCTGCTCCGTTCTGTTCTGTTCTGTTCTGCTCTGTTCTGTTCTGCTCTGCTCTGCTCTGTTCTGATCTGTTCTGCACTGCACTGCACTGTTCTGCTCTGTTCTGCTCTGTTCTGTTCTGTTCTGTTCTGCTCTGCACTGTTCTGCTCTGTTCTGCTCTGTTCTGCTCTGCTCTGCTCTGCTCTGCTCTGCTCTGTTCTGTTCTGCTCTGCTCTGTTCTGCTCTGCTCTGCTCTGTTCTGCTCTGTTCTGCACTGTTCTGCTCTGTTCTGCTCTGCACTGTTCTGTTCTGCTCTGCTCTGCTCTGCTCTGCTCTGTTCTGTTCTGTTCTGTTCTGCTCTGTTCTGTTCTGTTCCGTTATGTTCTGTTCTGCTCTGCTCTGTTCTGTTCTGCTCTGCACTCTTCTGCTCTGTTCTGCTCTGTTCTGCTCTGTTCTGTTCTGTTCTGTTCTGTTCTGCTCTGCTCTGTTCTGCTCTGTTCTGCTCTGTTCTGTTCTGCTCCGTTCTGCTCTGCTCTGTTCTGTTCTGTTCTGCTCCGTTCTGTTCTGTTCTGCTCTGCTCTGCTCCGTTCTGTTCTGTTCTGCTCTGCTCTGTTCCGTTCTGCTCTGTTCTGCTCTGCTCTGCTCTGTTCTGCTCTGTTCTGTTCTGCTCTGTTCTGTTCCATTATGTTCTGCTCTGCTCTGTTCTGTTCTGCTCTGTTCTGTTCTGCTCTGTTCTGTTCTGCTCTGTTCTGCTCTGCTCTGTCCTGCTCTGTTCTGTTCTGTTCTGTTCTGCTCTGCTCTGTTCTGCTCTGTTCTGCTCTGTTCTGTTCCATTATGTTCTTCTCTGTTCTGCTCTGCTCTGCTCTGTTCTGCTCTCTTCTGCTCTGCTCTGCTCTGTTCTGCTCTGCTCTGCTCTGTTCTACACTGTTCTGTTCTGCTCTGTTCTGCTCTGCTCTGTTCTGTTCTGTTCTGCTCTGTTCTGTTCTGTTCTGCTCTGCTCTGCTCTGCTCTGCTCTGCTCTGCTCTGTTCTGTTCTGCTCTGCACTCTTCTGCTCTGTTCTGTTCTGCTCTGTTCTGCTCTGTTCTGTTCTGTTCTGTTCTGTTCTGTTCTGTTCTGCTCTGCTCTGTTCTGCTCTGTTCTGCTCTGTTCTGTTCTGCTCCGTTCTGCTCTGCTCCGTTCTGTTCTGCTCTGCTCTGCTCTGCTCCGTTCTGTTCTGTTATCTTCTGCTCTGCTCTGCTCAGCTCTGCTCTGCTCTGGACTCTTCTGCACTGTTCTGCTCTGCTCTGTTCCGTTCTGCTCTGCACTCTTCTCCTCTGTTCTGCTCTGTTCTGTTCTGCTCTGCTCTGCTCTGCTCTGTTCTGCTCTGCTCTGCTCTGCTCTGCTCTGCTCTGTTCTGCTCTGTTCTGTTCTGTTCTGCTCTGCTCTGTTCTGTTCCATTATGTTCTGCTCTGTTCTGTTCTGCTCTTCTCTGTTCTGTTCTGCTCTGTTCTGTTCTGCTCTGTTCTGTTCTGCTCTGTTCTGCTCTGCTCTGTCCTGCTCTGTTCTGTTCTGCTCTGTTCCGTTATGTTCTGCTCTGTTCTGCTCTGCTCTGTTCTGCTCTGTTCTGCTCTGTTCTGTTCTGCTCTGTTCTGCTCTGCTCTGTCCTGCTCTGTCCTGCTCTGTTCTGTTCTGTTCTGCTCTGTTCTGCTCTGCTCTGCACTGTTCTGTTCTGCTCTGCTCTGCTCTGTTCTGTTCTGTTCTGCTCTGTTCTGTTCCGTTATGTTTTGCTCTGCTCTGCTCTGTTCTGTTCTGCTCTGTTCTGTTCTGCTCTGTTCTGCTCTCCTCTGTCCTGTTCTGTTCTGCTCTGTTCTGCTCCGTTCTGTTCTGTTCTGTTCTGCTCTGCTCTGCTCTGCTCTGCTCTGCTCTGCTCTGCTCTGCTCTGTTCTGCACTGTTCTTCTCTGCTCTGTTCTGCTCTGCTCTGTTCTGCTCTGCTCCGTTCTGTTCTGCTCTGTTCTGTTCTGTTCTGCTCTGCTCTGTTCTGTTCTGTTCTGCTCTACTCTGCTCTGTTCTGCTCTGTTCTGTTCTGCTCTGCTTTGTTCTGCTCTGCTCTGCTCTGTTCTGCTCTGCTCTGTTCTGCTCTGCTCTGTTCTGTTCTGTTCTGTTCTGTTCTGCTCTGCTCTGCTCTGCACTGTTCTACTCTGCTTTGTTCTGCTCTGCTCTGTTCTGTTCTGCTCTGCTCCGTTCTGTTCTGCTCTGCACTGTTCTGTTCTGCTCTGCTCTGCTCTGTTCTGCTCTGTTCTGCTCTGTTCCGTTATGTTTTGCTCTGCTCTGCTCTGTTCTGTTCTGCTCTGTTCTGTTCTGCTCTGTTCTGCTCTCCTCTGTCCTGTTCTGTTCTGTTCTGCTCTGTTCTGTTCTGTTCTGCTCTGCTCTGCTCTGCTCTGCTCTGCTCTGTTCTTCTCTGCTCTGTTCTGCTCTGCTCTGTTCTGCTCCGTTCTGCTCTGCTCCGTTCTGTTCTGCTCTGTTCTGTTCTGTTCTGCTCTGTTCTGTTCTGCTCTACTCTGCTCTGTTCTGCTCTGTTCTGTTCTGCTCTGCTTTGTTCTGCTCTGCTCTGCTCTGTTCTGCTCTGCTCTGCTCTGTTCTGCTCTGCTCTGTTCTGTTCTGCTCTGCTCTGCTCTGCACTGTTCTACTCTGCTTTGTTCTGCTCTGCTCTGTTCTGTTCTGCTCTGCTCCCTTCTGTTCTGCTCTGCTCTGTTCTGTTCTGTTCTGCTCTGCTCTGCTCTGCTCTGCTGTGTTCTGCTCTGCTCTGTTCGGCACTGCACTGCACTGTTCTGCTCTTTTCTGCTCTGTTCTGATCTGTTCTGTTCTGCTCTGCATTGTTCTGCTCTGTTCTGCTCTGCTCTGCTCTGTTCTGCTCTGTTCTGCTCTGCTCTGTTCTGTTCTGTACTGTTCTGCTCTGTTCTGCACTGCACTGCACTGCACTGCTCTGCTTTGTTCTGCTCTGCTCTGTTCTGTTCTGTTCTGCTCTGCTCCGTTCTGTTCTGCTCTGCTCTGTTCTGTTCTGCTCTGCTCTGCTCCGTTCTGTTCTGCTCTGTTCTGTTCTGCTCTGCTCCGTTCTGTTCTGTTCTGTTCTGCTCTGCTCTGCTCTGTTCTGTTCTGCTCTGCTCTGCTCTGTTCTGATCTGTTCTGCACTGCACTGCACTGCACTGTTCTGCTCTGTTCTGCTCTGTTCTGTTCTGTTCTGCTTTGCACTGTTCTGCTCTGTTCTGCTCTGTTCTGCTCTGCTCTGCTCTGTTCTGCTCTGTTCTGCTCTGCTCTGCTCTGTTCTGCTCTGCTCTGTTCTGCACTGTTCTGCTCTGTTCTGCACTGTTCTGTTCTGTTCTGTTCTGTTCTGTTCTGCTCTGCTCTGTTCTGCTCTGTTCTGTTCTGCTCCGTTCTGTTCTGTTCTGCTCTGCTCTGCTCCATTCTGTTCTGTTCTGTTCTGCTCTGCTCTGTTCCGTTCTGCTCTGTTCTGCTCTGCTCTGCTCTGTTCTGCTCTGTTCTGTTCTGCTCTGTTCTGTTCCATTATGTTCTGCTCTGCTCTGTTCTGTTCTGCTCTGTTCTGTTCTGCTCTGTTCTGCTCTGCTCTGTCCTGCTCTGTTCTGTTCTGCTCTGTTCTGCTCTGTTCTGTTCTGTTCTGCTCTTTTCTGCTCTGTTCTGCCCTGTTCTGTTCTGCCCTGTTCTGTTCTGCCCTGTTCTGTTCTGCTCTGTTTCGCTCTGTTCTGTTCTGCTATGTTATAATCTACCTGGTCTGCATGGACTGGTGTTTAATAAGACTGCCTAAAAACTCGATACAAGCAACTTTTTGTACCAGGTTAGGAGAGCATTTTCGCTAACCTTAACCTAATTCTCCTAACCTGCTATGTTAATTCTCCTAACCTGCTATGTAGAAGTTATCCTAACCTGCTATGTAGAAGTTATCCTAACCTGCTATGTAGAAGTTATCCTAACCTGCTATGTAGAAGTCGAGGTTGTATCGAAGTGGCTTGTTTTTAGGGAATCTCAGTGTTTAAAACCCCATCAAGCATCAACACAGTGTGTGTGTGTGTGTGTGTGTGTGTGTGTGTGTGTGTGTGTGTGTGTGTGTGTGTGTGTGTGTGTGTGTGTGTGTGTGTGTGTGTGTGTGTGTGTGTGTGTGTGTGTGTGTGTGTGTGTGTGTGTGTGTGTGTGTGTGTGTGTGTGTGTGTGTGTGTGTGTGTGTGTGTGTGTGTGTGTGTGTGTGCGTGCATGCGTGCGTGTGTGTCTGTGTGTTTTCGACCAGTCACACCACCACACAGGTGAACTCTCACCTCCTGCTCCTGACAACTCTCATGTGTCTTACTGTACGCCTATAAAACAACATAAAATACATGGTCACTACTAGTAAAGGTACAGTACATTATATTTTACAGCAACTGTAAAAATCAAAGTGTTTTACTGCAGGAAGAGGTAATGATAAAGAATAGTAGAGTATTTTATGGGATAGTTTTATAGAGGATATAGTTGTTAGACTGAGCTTTTTTTTAAAGGCAGCTTCTCACGCCATGATGAGGGCTCATGAAGGCTGAGGAGGAGTAATGAAGGATGAGGAGGGCTCATGAAGGCTGAGGAGGAGTAATGAAGGATGAGGAGGGCTCATGAAGGCTGAGGAGGGGTAATGAAGGATGATGAGGGCTCATGAAGGCTGAGGAGGGGTAATGAAGGATGATGAGGGCTCATGAAGGCTGAGGAGGGGTAATGAAGGATGATGAGGGCTCATGAAGGCTGAGGAGGGGTAATGAAGGATGATGACGGGTGATGAAGGCTGAGGAGGGGTAATGAAGGATGATGAGGGCTCATGAAGGCTGAGGAGGGGTAATGAAGGATGATGAGGGCTCATGAAGGCTGAGGAGGGGTAATGAAGGATGATGAGGGCTCATGAAGGCTGAGGAGGGGTAATGAAGGATGATGAGGGCTCATGAAGGCTGAGGAGGGGTAATGAAGGATGATTTGAACTAAGGTCATGAGGAGGCACTTATACGTTGTATTCCTCATGAATCAATGGGTACATGCAGTATAATTAACTCACAAAATGTATGTAGCAACTGCCCATTGCCACTCACTGTGTGTTTACAGGGCCTGCCATCATTCACTTTGAACTGGACTGTGTGTTTACAGGGCCTGTCATCATTCACTTTGAACTGGACTGTGTGTTTACAGGGCCTGTCATCATTCACTTTGAACTGGACTGTGTGTTTACAGGGCCTGCCATCATTCACTTTGAACTGGACTGTGTGTTTACAGGGCCTGTCATCATTCACTTTGAACTGGACTGTGTGTTTACAGGGCCTGCCATCATTCACTTTGAACTGGACTGTGTGTTTACAGGGCCTGCCCTCATTCACTTTGAACTGGACTGTGTGTTTACAGGGCCTGTCATCATTCACTTTGAACTGGACTGTGTGTTTACAGGGCCTGCCGTCATTCACTTTGAACTGGACTGTGTATTTACAGGGCCTGCCATCATTCACTTTGAACTGGACTGTGTGTTTACAGGGCCTGTCATCATTCACTTTGAACTGGACTGTGTGTTTACAGGGCCTGTCATCATTCACTTTGAACTGGACTGTGTGTTTACAGGGCCTGCCATCATTCACTTTGAACTGGACTGTGTGTTTACAGGGCCTGCCATCATTCACTTTGAACTGGACTGTGTGTTTACAGGGCCTGCCATCATTCACTTTGAACTGGACTGTGTGTTTACAGGGCCTGCCCTCATTCACTTTGAACTGGACTGTGTGTTTACAGGGCCTGCCGTCATTCACTTTGAACTGGACTGTGTGTTTACAGGGCCTGCCATCATTCACTTTGAACTGGACTGTGTGTTTACAGGGCCTGTCATCATTCACTTTGAACTGGACTGTGTGTTTACAGGGCCTGTCATCATTCACTTTGAACTGGACTGTGTGTTTACAGGGCCTGTCATCATTCACTTTGAACTGGACTGTGTGTTTACAGGGCCTGTCATCATTCACTTTGAACTGGACTGTGTGTTTACAGGGCCTGTCATCATTCACTTTGAACTGGACTGTGTGTTTACAGGGCCTGCCATCATTCACTTTGAACTGGACTGTGTGTTTACAGGCTTTTACACTTGGGAACTTTACAGTGATCAAACAACCATGAAAAGGTAGGCTCAGCCTCCTGGGTGGCGTAGTGGTCTAATCTCTGCTGTGCCACCAGAGTTTCTGGGTTCAAACCCAGGCTCTGACGCAGCCGGCTGCGACCGGGAGGACATGGGGCGGCGCACAATTGCCCCAGCGTCGTCCGGGTTAGGGAGGGTTTGGCGAGCAGGGATATCCTTGTCTCATCACACACTAGCGACTCCTGTGGCGGGCCGGGTGCAGTGCATGTACGGTGTCTCCTCTGACACATTCCTCTGGCTTCTGGGTTGGATGTGCAGTGTGGCACATAAACCCTATCAAACATTTTCAGCTAGTTGGCCGTCAAAATTAGCATTGATAAACATTGGAAAATTGTAGCCTACTTGTCCTTCTGCATCTTGCCTGCAACCAAGCACTCAAGCTAACCGGTTGAAGTTGACTAGCTTCCTAGTGATCTACTTCCAGACACAAATGAGAGAACATCACACTCTGATCCATTTACTTTCCCCGGCAGAGCTGCTTACAGCCGTTTACATGTTATTTAGAGCTCCTGACTAACTGTTACTGTTTTGCATTCGTTTACTGACATCGGTCATATTCAGTGGGTGTTAATGGCTCATACTATTTGTGTACACTGTCCTTCTGTAGCTCAGTTGGTAGAGCATGGCGCTTGTAACGCCAGGGTAGTGGGTTCGATTCCCGGGACCACCCATACGTAGAATGTATGCACACATGACTGTAAGTCGCTTTGGATAAAAGCGTCTGCTAAATGGCATATTATTATTACTGTAGGTAAGTTGTTCTCAGTATATACATGTAATTCGACAATTGACATAGAGAGAGAGAGAGATGGATGGATAAATAGAGGTACAGATGAGTAATAGCAAGTAGGCAATGAATAGATGGTCTGTGTCTGTGTGTGGTGATGGGTTTCTTCATGCCATTTCCTGCAGGGTGTGAGTAGATGCCAAGCAGCCGTGTGGTTAGCCCAAGCTTCCACCCGTATTTCTCTCACATAATCTCTCACTTTCTCTTTCTCC